>NW_027287390.1:0-67759 GCF_022747635.1 Hetaerina americana | reverse complement strand
TCACTCGACACATATCAAACAAAAATGTTTCCATGGTGTGTATTGTTGTTCATTTTCATCCAATAAACAAAATAAAACCAAGAATAAATCCTGAAAGACAGGAAATGAGCATTAAAGATGCTTCAGCGCAAATGGTAATGTTACTAAAAGAGCCAAAATTTCTAAAAATATTGCAAAAAACAACAATTTTCAGTTTAAGAGTGAATGTTTGAGGTGTATAGAAGCCATTTATTTCATTTTTAGAAAATTTAATTTTCCCATTTTTCCATGAAAAGTGCCAATACCTAGAACCCCCTTTGGGTTCTAGGTGAAAATCTCACTCGACACAAATCAAACAAAAATGTTTCCATGGCGTGTATTCTTGTTCATTTTCCTAAAATAAACAAAATAAAACCAAGAATAAATCCTGAAAGACAAGAAATGAGCATTAAAGATGCTTCAGCGGAAGTGTTAATGTTACTAGAAGAGCCCATATTTCTAAAAATATTGCGAAAAACAACAATTTTCAGTTTTAGAGTGAATGTTTGAGGTGTATAGAAGGCATTTATTTCATTTTTAGTAAATTTAATTTTTCATTTTTCCAAGGAAAGTGCCAATACCCCCCCCTTTGGATTCTAGGTGAAAATCTCACTCGACACATATCAAACAAAAATGTTTCCATGGTGTGTATTGTTGTTCATTTTTATCAAATAAACAAAATAAAACCCAGAATAAATCCTGAGGGACAAGAAATGTGCATAAAAGATGCTTCAGCGCAAGTGTTAATGCTACTAAAAGAGCCCAAATTTCTAACAATATTGCGAAAAACAACAATCTCCTGTTTTAGAGTGAATGTTTGAGGTGAATAGAAGGCAATTATTTCATTTTTAGAAAATTTAATTTTTCACATTTTTCCATGAAAAGTGCCAATACCTAGAACCCCCTTTGGGTTCTAGGTGAAAATCTCACTCGACACAAATCAAACAGAAATGTTTCCATGGCGAGTATTCTTGTTCATTTTCCTAAAATAAACAAAATAAAACCAAGAATAAATCCTGAAAGACAAGAAATGAGCATTAAAGATGCTTCAGCGGAAGTGTTAATGTTACTAAAAGAGCCCATATTTCTAAAAATATAGCGAAAAACAACATTTTTCAGTTTTAGAGTGAATTTTTGAGGTGTATAGAAGGCAATTATTTTATTTTTAGAAACTTTAATTTTTCACATTTTTCTATGGAAAGTGCCAATACCCCCCCTTTGGGTTCTAGGTGAAAATCTCACTCGACACAAATCGAACAAAAATGCTTCCATGGTGTGTATTCTTGTTCATTTTCATCAAATAAACAAAATAAAACCAAGAATAAATCCTGAAAGACAAGAAATGAGCATAAAAGATGCTTCAGCGAAAGTGTTTATGTTACTAAAAGAGCCCAAATTTCTAAAAATATTGCGAAAAACAACAATTTCCAGCTTTAGAGTGATTGTTTGAGGTGTATAGAAGCCATTTATGTCATTTTTAGAAAATTTAATTTTTCACATTTTTCCATGAAAAGTGCAAATACCCCCATTTGGGTTCTTGGTGAAAATCTCACTCGACAAAAATCGAACAAAAATGTTTCCATGGTGTGTATTCTTGTTCATTTTCATCAAATATACAAAATAAAACACAGAATAAATCCTGAAAGACAAGAAATGAGCATAAAATATGCTTCAGCGCAAGTGTTAATGTTACTAAAAGAGCCAAAATTTCAAAAATATTGCGAAAAACCATAATCTTCTGTTTTAGAGTGAATGTTTGAGGTGAATAGAAGCCATTTATGTCATTTTTAGAAAATAATATTTTTCACATTTTTCCATGAAAAGTACGAATACCCCACCCCCCCTTTGGGTTCTAGGTGAAAATCTCACTCGACACAAATCAAACAAAAATGTTTCCATGGTGTGTATTGTTGTTCTTTTTTATCAAATAAACAAAATAAAACCCAGAATAAATACTGAAAGACAAGAAATGAGCATAAAAGATGCTTCAGCGGAAGTGTTAATGTTACTAAAAGAGCCCATATTTCTAAAAATTTTGCGAAAAACAACAATTTTCAGTTTTAGAGTGAATGTTTGAGGTGTAAAGAAGGCATTTATTTCATTTTTAGAAAATTTAATTTTTCACATTTTTCCATGAAAAGTGCCAATACCCCCCCTTTGGGTTCTAGGCGAAAATCTCACTCGACACAAATCAAACAAAAATGTTTCCATGGTGTGTACTGTTGTTCATTTTCATCAAATAAACAAAATAAAACAAAGAATAAATCCTGAAAGACAAAAAATGAGCATAAAAGATGCTTCAGTGCAAGTGTTTATTTTACTAAAAGAGCCATAATTTATAAAAATATTGCGAAAAACAACAATTTTAAGTTTAAGAGTGAATGTTTGAGGTGTATAGAAGGCAATTATTTCATTTTTAGAAAATTTAATTTTTCACATTTTTCCATGAAAAGTGCCAATTCCCCCCCCTTTAGGTTCTAGGTGAAAATCTCACCCCACACATATCAAACAAAAATGTTTCCATGGTGTGTAATCTTGTTCATTTTTATCAAATAAACAAAATGAAACCAAGAATAAATCCTGAAAGACAAAAAATGAGCATAAAAGATGCTTCAGCGAAAGTGTTAATTTTACTAAAAGAGCCATAATTTATAAAAATATTGCAAAAAACAACAATTTTAAGTTTTAGAGTGAATGTTTGAGGTGTATAGAAGGCAATTATTTCATTTTTAGAAAATTTAATTTTTCACATTTTTCCATGAAAAGTGCCAATACCCCCCCCTTTGGGTTCTAGGTGAAAATCTCACTCCCCACATATCAATCAAAAATGTTTCCATGGTGTGTAATCTTGTTCATTTTCATCAAATAAACAAAATGAAACCAGGAATAAATCCTGAAAGACAAAAATTGAGCATAAAAGATGCTTCAGCGAAAGTGTTAATGTTACTAAAAGAGCCCAAATTTCTAAAAATATTGCGAAAAACAACAATTTCCAGCTTTAGAGTGATTGTTTGAGGTGTATAGAAGCCATTTATGTCATTTTTAGAAAATTAAATTTTTCACATTTTTCCATGAAAAGTGCCAATACCCCCATTTGGGTTCTTGGTGAAAATCTCACTCGACAAAAATCGAACAAAAATGTTTCCATGGTGTGTATTCTTGTTCATTTTCATCAAATAAACAAAATAAAACCCAGAATAAATCCTGAAAGACAAGAAATGAGCATAAAAGATGATTCCGCGCAAGTGTTTATGTTACTAAAAGAGCCAAAATTTCAAAAATATTGCGAAAAACAATAATCTTCTGTTTTAGAGTGAATGTTTGAGGTGAATAGAAGCCATTTATGTCATTTTTAGAAAATAATATTTTTCACATTTTTCCATGAAAAGTGCGAATACCCCACCCCCCCTTTGGGTTCTAGGTGAAAATCCCACTCGACACAAATCAAACAAAAATGTTTCCATGGTGTGTATTCTTGTTCATTTTCATCAGATAAACAAAAAAAAACCAAGAATAAATCCTGAAAGACAAGAAATGAGCATAAAAGATGCTTCAGCGAAAGTGTTAATGTTACTAAAAGAGCCAATATTTCTAAAAATATTGCGAAAAACAATAAATTTCTGTTTAAGAGTGAATGTTTGAGGTGTATAGAACGCATTTTTTTCATTTTTAGAAAATATTATTTTTCACATTTTTCCATGAAAAGTGCCAATACCCCCCCTTTGGGTTCTAGGCGAAAATCTCACTCGACACAAATCAAACAAAAATGTTTCCATGGTGTGTACTGTTGTTCATTTTCATCAAATAAACAAAATAAAACAAAGAATAAATCCTGAAAGACAAAAAATGAGCATAAAAGATGCTTCAGTGCAAGTGTTTATTTTACTAAAAGAGCCATAATTTATAAAAATATTGCGAAAAACAACAATTTTAAGTTTAAGAGTGAATGTTTGAGGTGTATAGAAGGCAATTATTTCATTTTTAGAAAATTTAATTTTTCACATTTTTCCATGAAAAGTGCCAATTCCCCCCCCTTTAGGTTCTAGGTGAAAATCTCACCCCACACATATCAAACAAAAAATGTTTCCATGGTGTGTAATCTTGTTCATTTTTATCAAATAAACAAAATGAAACCAAGAATAAATCCTGAAAGACAAAAAATGAGCATAAAAGATGCTTCAGCGAAAGTGTTAATTTTACTAAAAGAGCCATAATTTATAAAAATATTGCAAAAAACAACAATTATAAGTTTTAGAGTGAATGTTTGAGGTGTATAGAAGGCAATTATTTCATTTTTAGAAAATTTAATTTTTCACATTTTTCCATGAAAAGTGCCAATACCCCCCCCCTTTGGGTTCTAGGTGAAAATCTCACTCCCCACATATCAATCAAAAATGTTTCCATGGTGTGTAATCTTGTTCATTTTCATCAAATAAACAAAATGAAACCAGGAATAAATCCTGAAAGACAAAAATTGAGCATAAAAGATGCTTCAGCGAAAGTGTTCATGTTACTAAAAGAGCCAAAATTTCTAAAAATATTGCGAAAAACAACAATCTTCTGTTTTAGAGTGAATGTTTGAGGTGTATAGAAGGCATTTATTTCATTTTTAGAAAATATTATTTTTCACATTTTTCCATTAAAAGTGCCAATACCTAGAACCCCCTTTGGGTTCTAATGAAAATCTCACTCGACACAAATCAAACAAAAATGTTTCCATGTTGTGTATCCTTGTTCATTTTCCTAAAATAAACAAAATAAAACCAAGAATTAATCCTGAAAGACAAGAAATGAGCATTAAAGATGCTTCAGCGGAAGTGTTAATGTTACTAAAAGAGCCCATATTTCTAAAAATATTGCGAAAAAACAACAATTATCAGTTTTAGAGTGAATTTTTGAGGTGTATAGAAGGCAATTATTTTATTTTTAGAAAATTTAATTTTTCACATTTTTCCATGGAAAGTGCCAATACCCCCCCCTTTGGGTTCTAGGTGAAAATCTCACTCGACACAAATCGAACAAAAATGCTTCCATGGTGTGTATTCTTGTTCATTTTCATCAAATAAACAAAATAAAACTAAGAATAAATCCTGAAAGACAAGAAATGAGCATAAAAGATGCTTCAGCGGAAGTGTTAATGTTACTAGAAGAGCCCAAATTTCTAAAAATATTGCGAAAAACAACAATTTTCAGTTTTAGAGTGAATGTTTGAGGTGTATAGAAGGGATTTATTTCTTTTTAGTAAATTTAATTTTTCTAATTTTTTCCATGAAAAGTGCCAATACCCCCCCTTTGGGTTCTAGGTGAAAATCTCACTCGACACAAATCAAACAGAAATGTTTCCATGGTGTGTATTCTTGTTCATTTTCATCAAATAAACAAAATGAAACCAAGAATAAATCCTGAAAGACAAAAAATGAGCATAAAAGATGCTTCAGCGAAAGTGTTAATGTTACTAAAAGAGCCAAAATTTCTAAAAATATTGCGAAAAACAATAATCTTCTGTTTTAGAGTGAATGTTTGAGGTGTTTAGAAGGCATTTATTTCATTTTTAGAAAATTTAATTTTTTACATTTTTCCATGAAAAGTGCCAATACCCCCCCCTTTGGGTTCTAGGTGAAAATCTCACTCGACACAAATCAAACAAAAATGTTTCCATGGTGTGTATTGGTTTTCATTTTTATCAAATAAACAAAATAAAACCCAGAATAAATACTGAAAGACAAGAAATGAGCATGAAAGATGCTTCAGCGGAAGTGTTAATGTTACTAAAAGAGCCCAAATTTCTAAAAATATCGCGAAAAACAATAATCTTCTGTTTAACAGTGAATGTTTGAGGTGTATTGAAGGCATTTATTTCATTTTTAGAAAATTTAATTTTTCACATTTTTCCATGGAAAGTGCCAATACCCCCCCCTTTGGGTTCTAGGTGAAAATCTCACTCGACACAAATCAAACAGAAATGTTTCCATGGTGTGTATTCTTGTTCATTTTCATCAAATAAAAAAATAAAACGAAGAATAAATCCTGAAAGACAAGAAATGAGCATAAAAGAAGCTTCAGCGAAAGTGTTAATGTTACTAAAAGAGCCCAAATTTCTAAAAATATTGCGAAAAACAACAATTTTCAGTTTTAGAGTGAATGATTGAGGTGTATAGAAGCCATTTATGTCATTTTTAGAAAATTTAATTTTTCACATTTTTCCATGAAAAGTGCCAATTAACCCCCCTCTGGGTTCTTGGTGAAAATCTCACTCGACACAAATCAAACAAAAATGTTTCAATGGTGTGTATTGTTGTTCATTTTCATCAAATTAACAAAATAAAACCCAGAATAAATCCTGAAAGACAAGAAATGAGCATTAAAGATGCTTCAGCGGAAGTGTTAATGTTACTAAAAGAGCCCATATTTCTAAAAATATTGCGAAAAACAACAATTTTCAGTTTTAGAGTGAATTTTTGAGGTGTATAGAAGGCAATTATGTTATTTTTAGAAAATTTATTTTCCCATTTTTCCATGGAAAGTGCCAATACCCCCCCCTTTGGGTTCTAGGTGAAAAATTTACTCGACACAAATGGAACAAAAATGCTTCCATGGTGTGTATTCTTGTTCATTTTCATCGAATAAACAAAATAAAACCAAGAATAAATCCTGAAAGACAAGAAATGAGCATAAAAGATGCTTCAACGAAAGTGTAAATGTTACTAAAAGAGCCCAAATTTCTAAAAATATTGCGAAAAACAACAATTTTCAGTTTTAGAGTGAATGTTTGAGGTGTATAGAAGGCAATTATTTCATTTTTAGAAAATTTAATTTTTCACATTTTTCCATGAAAAGTGCCAATACCCCCCCCTTTGGGTTCTAGGTGAAAATCTCACTCCACACATATTAAACAAAAATGTTTCCATGGTGTGTAATCTTGTTCATTTTCATCAAATAAACAAAATGAAACCCAGAATAAATCCTGAAAGACAAGAAATGATCATAAAAGATGCTTCAGCGGAAGTGTAAATGTTACTAGAAGAGCCCAAATTTCTAAAAATATTGCGAAAAACAACAATTTTTAGTTTAAGAGTGAATGTTTGAGGTGTATAGAAGGCATTTATTTCATTTTTAGAAAATTTAATTTTTCACATTTTTCCATTAAAAGTGCCAATACCCCCCCCTTTGGGTTCTAGGTGAAAATCTCACTCGACACAAATCAAACAAAAATGTATCCAAGTTGTGTATTGTTGTTCATTTTCATCAAATAAACAAAATAAAACCCAGAATGAATCCTGAAAGACAATAGAAATCATAAAAGATTCTTCAGCCCAGGTGTTAATGTTACTAAAAGAACCCAAATTTCTAAAAATATTGCGAAAAACAACAATCTTCTGTTTTAGAGTGAATGTTTGAGGTGTTTAGAAGGCATTTATTTCATTTTTAGAAAATTTAATTTTTTACATTTTTCCATGAAAAGTGTTAATACCCCCCTTTGCGTTCTAGGTGAAAATCTCAGTCGACACAAATCAAACAAAAATGTTTCCATGGTGTATATTGTTGTTTATTTTCATCAAGTAAACAAAATAAAACCCAGAATTAATCCTGAAATACAAGAAATTAGCATAAATGATGCTTCAGCGCGAGTGTTTATGTTACTAAAAGAGCCCAAATTTCTAAAAATATTGCGAAAAACAACAATCTTCTGTTTTAGAGTTAATGTTTATGGTGTTTAGAAAACATTTATTTCATTTTTAGAAAATTTAATTTTTCACATTTTCCATGAAAAGTGCCAATACCCCCCCCTTTGGGTTCTAGGTGAAAATCTCACTCGACACAAATCAAACAAAAATGTATCCAAGGTGTGTATTGTTGTTCATTTTTATCAAATAAACAAAATAAAACCCAGAATGTATCCTGAAAGACAATAAATGATCATAAAAATGCTTCAGCCCAGGTGTTAATGTTACTAAAAGAGCCCAAATTTCTAAAAATATTGCGAAAAACAATCTTCTGTTTTAGAGTGAAAGTTTGAGGTGTTTAGAAGGCATTTATTTCATTTTTAGAAAATTTAATTATTTACATTTTTCCATGAAAAGTGCCAATACCCCCCCCTTTGGGTTCTAAGTGAAAATCTCACTCGACACAAATCAATCAAAAATGTTTCCATGGTGTGTATTGTTGTTCATTTTCATCAAATAAACAAATAAAACCCAGAATTAATCCTGAAAGACAAGAAATGAGCCTAAAAGATGCTTCAGCGCAAGTGTTTATGTTACTAAAAGAGCCCAAATTTCTAAATTTATTGCGAAAAACAACAATCTTCTGTTTTAGAGTGAATGTTTGAGGTGTTTAGAAGGTATTTATTTCATTTTTAGAAAATTTAATTTTTCACATTTTTCCATGAAAAGTGCCAATACCCACCCCCTTTGGGTTCTAGGTGAAAATCTCAATCCACGCAAATCAATCAAAAATGTTTCCATGGTGTGTATTGTTGTTCATTTTCATCAAATAAACAAAATAAAACCCAGAATTAATCCTGAAAGACAAGAAATGAGCATAAAAGATGCTTCAGCGCAAGTGTTAATGTTACTAAAAGAGCCCAAATTTCTAAAAATATTGCGAAAAACAACAATCTTCTGTTTTAGAGTTAATGTTTGTGGTGTTTAGAAGGCATTTATTTCATTTTAGAAAATTTAATTTTTCACAGTTTTCCATGAAAAGTGCCAATACCCCCCCCTTTGGGTTCTAGGTGAAAATCTCACTCGATACAAATCAATCAAAAATGTTTCCATGGTGTGTATTAATGTTTATTTTCATCAAATAAACAAATAAAACCCAGAATTAATCCTGAAAGACAAGAAATGAGCATAAAAGTTGCTTCAGCGCAGGTGTTAATGTTACTAAAAGAGCCCAAATTTCTAAAAATATTGCGAAAAAACAACAATCTTCTGTTTTAGAGTGAATGTTGAAGGTGTTTAGAAGGCATTTATTTCATTTTTAGAAAATTTAATTTTTCACATTTTTCCATGAAAAGTGCCAATACCCCCCCCTTTGGGTTCTAGGTGAAAATCTCACTCGACACAAATCAAACAAAAATGTATCCAAGGTGTGTATTGTTGTTCATTTTCATCAAATAAACAAAATAAAACCCAGAATGTATCCTGAAAGACAATAAATGATCATAAAAATGCTTCAGCCCAGGTGTTAATGTTACTAAAAGAGCCAAAATTTCTAAAAATATTGCGAAAAACAACAATCTTCTGTTTTAGAGTGAATGTTTGAGGTGTTTAGAAGATATTTATTTCATTTTTAGAAAATTTAATTTTTCACATTTTTCCATGAAAAGTGCCAATACCCCCCCCCCCTATGGGTTCTAGGTGAAAATCTCACTCGACACAAATCAAACAAAAATGTTTCCATGGTGTGTATTGTTGTTTATTTTCATCAAATAAACAAATAAAACCCAGAATTAATCCTGAAAGACAAGAAATGAGCATAAAAGATGCTTCAGCGCAAGTGTTAATGTTACTAAAAGAGCCCAAATTTATTAAAAATTTGCGAAAAACAACAATCTTCTGTTTTAGAGTGAATGTTTGAGGTGTTTAGAAGGCATTTATTTCATTTTTAGAAAATTTAATTTTTTACATTTTTCCATGAAAAGTGTTAATACCCCCCTTTGCGTTCTAGGTGAAAATCTCAGTCGACACAAATCAAACAAAAATGTTTCCATGGTGTATATTGTTGTTTATTTTCATCAAGTAAACAAAATAAAACCCAGAATTAATCCTGAAAGACAAGAAATTAGCATAAATGATGCTTCAGCGCGAGTGTTTATGTTACTAAAAGAGCCCAAATTTCTAAAAATATTGCGAAAAACAACAATCTTCTGTTTTAGAGTTAATGTTTATGGTGTTTAGAAAACATTTATTTCATTTTTAGAAAATTTAATTTTTCACATTTTCCATGAAAAGTGCCAATACCCCCCCCTTTGGGTTCTAGGTGAAAATCTCACTCGACACAAATCAAACAAAAATGTATCCAAGGTGTGTATTGTTGTTCATTTTTATCAAATAAACAAAATAAAACCCAGAATGTATCCTGAAAGACAATAAATGATCATAAAAATGCTTCAGCCCAGGTGTTTATGTTACTAAAAGAGCCCAAATTTCTAAAAATATTGCGAAAAACAACAATCTTCTGTTTTAGAGTGAAAGTTTGAGGTGTTTAGAAGGCATTTATTTTATTTTTAGAAAATTTAATTTTTCACATTTTTCCATGAAAAGTGCCAATACCCCACCCTTTGGGTTCTAAGTGAAAATCTCACTCGACACAAATCAATCAAAAATGTTTCCATGGTGTGTATTGTTGTTCATTTTCATCAAATAAACAAATAAAACCCAGAATTAATCCTGAAAGACAAGAAATGAGCCTAAAAGATGCTTCAGCGCAAGTGTTAATGTTACTAAAAGAGCCCAAATTTCTAAATTTATTGCGAAAAACAACAATCTTCTGTTTTAGAGTGAATGTTTGAGGTGTTTAGAAGGTATTTATTTCATTTTTAGAAAATTTAATTTTTCACATTTTTCCATGAAAAGTGCCAATCCCCCCCCCCTTTGGGTTCTAGGTGAAAATCTCAATCCACGCAAATCAATCAAAAATGTTTCCATGGTGTGTATTGTTGTTCATTTTCATCAAATAAACAAAATAAAACCCAGAATTAATCCTGAAAAACAAGAAATGAGCATAAAAGATGCTTCAGCGCAAGTGTTAATGTTACTAAAAGAGCCCAAATTTCTAAAAATATTGCGAAAAACAACAATCTTCTGTTTTAGAGTTAATGTTTGTGGTGTTTAGAAGGCATTTATTTCATTTTAGAAAATTTAATTTTTCACAGTTTTCCATGAAAAGTGCCAATACCCCCCCCTTTGGGTTCTAGGTGAAAATCTCACTCGATACAAATCAATCAAAAATGTTTCCATGGTGTGTATTAATGTTTATTTTCATCAAATAAACAAATAAAACCCAGAATTAATCCTGAAAGACAAGAAATGAGCATAAAAGTTGCTTCAGCGCAGGTGTTAATGTTACTAAAAGAGCCCAAATTTCTAAAAATATTGCGAAAAACAACAATCTTCTGTTTTAGAGTGAATGTTGAAGGTGTTTAGAAGGCATTTATTTCATTTTTAGAAAATTTAATTTTTCACATTTTTCCATGAAAAGTGCCAATACCCCCCCCTTTGGGTTCTAGGTGAAAATCTCACTCGACACAAATCAAACAAAAATGTATCCAAGGTGTGTATTGTTGTTCATTTTCATCAAATAAACAAAATAAAACCCAGAATGTATCCTGAAAGACAAGAAATGATCATAAAAATGCTTCAGCCCAGGTGTTAATGTTACTAAAAGAGCCAAAATTTCTAAAAATATTGCGAAAAACAACAATCTTCTGTTTTAGAGTGAATGTTTGAGGTGTTTAGAAGATATTTATTTCATTTTTAGAAAATTTAATTTTTCACATTTTTCCATGAAAAGTGCCAATACCCCCCCCCCCCTATGGGTTCTAGGTGAAAATCTCACTCGACACAAATCAAACAAAAATGTTTCCATGGTGTGTATTGTTGTTTATTTTCATCAAATAAACAAATAAAACCCAGAATTAATCCTGAAAGACAAGAAATGAGCATAAAAGATGCTTCAGCGCAAGTGTTAATGTTACTAAAAGAGCCCAAATTTATTAAAAATTTGCGAAAAACAACAATCTTCTGTTTTAGAGTGAATGTTTGAGGTGTTTAGAAGGCATTTATTTCATTTTTAGAAAATTTAATTTTTCACATTTTTCCATGAAAAGTGCCAATACCCCCCCCCTTTGGGTTCTAGGTGAAAATCTCACTCGACCCAAATCAAACAAAAATGTTTCCATGGCGAGTATTCTTGTTCATTTTCCTAAAATAAACAAAATAAAACCAAGAATAAATCCTGAAAGACAAGAAATGAGCATTAAAGATGCTTCAGCGGAAGTGTTAATGTTACTAAAAGAGCCCATATTTCTAAAAATATTGCGAAAAACAACAATTTTCAGTTTTAGAGTGAATTTTTGAGGTGTATAGAAGGCAATTATTTTATTTTTAGAAAATTTAATTTTTCACATTTTTCTATGGAAAGTGCCAATACCCCCCCTTTGGGTTCTAGGTGAAAATCTCACTCGACACAAATCGAACAAAAATGCTTCCATGGTGTGTATTCTTGTTCATTTTCATCAAATAAACAAAATAAAACCAAGAATAAATCCTGAAAGACAAGAAATGAGCATAAAAGATGCTTCAGCGAAAGTGTTAATGTTACTAAAAGAGCCCAAATTTCTAAAAATATTGCGAAAAACTACAATTTCCAGCTTTAGAGTGATTGGTTGAGGTGTATAGAAGCCATTTATGTCATTTTTAGAAAATTTAATTTTTCACATTTTTCCATGAAAAGTGCCAATACCCCCCCTTTGGGTTCTAAGTGAAAATCTAACTTGACACAAATCAAACAAAAATGTTTCCATGGTGTGTATTGTTGTTCATTTTCATCAAATAAACAAAATAAAACCCAGAATTAATCTTGAAGGACAAGAAATGAGCATAAAAGTTGCTTCAGAGAAAGTGTTAATGTTACTAAAAGAGCACAAATTTCTAAAAATATTGCGAAAAACAACAATCTTCTGATTTAGAATGAATAATTGAGGTGTTTAGAAGGCATTTATTTCATTTTTAGAAAATTTAATTTTTCACATTTTTCCATGAAAAGTGCCAATACCGCCCCTTTGGGTTCTAGGTGAAAATGTGACTCGACACAAATCAAACAAAAATGTATCCAAGGTGTGTATTGTTGTTCATTTTCATCAAATAAACAAATTAAAACCCAGAATGTATCCTGAAAGACAATAAATGATCATAAAAGATGCTTCAGCCCAGGTGTTAATGTTACTTAAAGAGCCCAAATTTCTAAAACTATTGCGAAAAACAACAATCTTCTGTTTTAGAGTGAATGTTTGAGGTGTTTAGAAGGCATTTATTTCATTTTTAGAAAATTTAATTTTTCACATTTTTCCATGAAAAGTGCCAATACCCCCCCCTTTTTGTTCTAGGTGAAAATCTCACTCGACACAAATCAAACAAAAATGTATCCAAGGTGTGTATTGTTGTTCATTTTCATCAAATAAACAAAATAAAACCCAGAATGAATCCTGAAAGACAATAAAAGATCATTAAAGATGCTTCAACCCAGGTGCTAATGTTACTAAAAGAGCCCAAATTTCTAAAAATATTGCGAAAAACAACAATCTTCTGTTTTAGAGTGAATGTTTGAGGTGTTTAGAAGGCATTTATTTCATTTTTAGAAAATTTAATTTTTCACATTTTTCCATGAAAAGTGCCAATGCCCTCCCCTTTGGGTTCTAGGTGAAAATCTCAGTCGACACAAATCAAACAAAAATGTATCCAAGGTGTGTATTGTTGTTCATTTTCATCAAATAAACAAAATAAAACAGAATTAATCCTGAAAGACAAGAAATTAGCATAAAAGATGCTTCAGCGTAAGTGTTAATGTTACTAAAAAAGCCCAAATTTCTAAAAATATTGCGAAAAACAACAATCTTCTGTTTTAGAGTTGATGTTTGAGGTGTTTAGAAGGCATTTATTTCATTTTTAGAAAATTTAATTTTTCACATTTTTCCATGAAAAGTGCCAATACCCCCCTTTGGGTTCTAGGTGAAAATCTCACTCGACACAAATCAAAAAAAATGTATCCAAGGTGTGTATTGTTTTTCATTTTCATCAAATAAACAAAATAAAACCCAGAATGTATCCTGATAGACAATAAATGATCATAAAAGATGCTTCAGACCAGGTTTAAATGTTACTAAAAGAGCCCAAATTTCTAAAAATATTGCGAAAAACAACAATCTTCTGTTTTAGAGTGAATGTTTGAGGTGTTTAGAAGGCATTTATTTCATTTTTAGAAAATTTAATTTTTCACATTTTTCCATGAAAAGTGCCAATACCCCCCCCTTTGGGTTCTAGGTGAAAATCTCACTCGACACAAATCAAACAAAAATGTATCCAAGGTTTGTATTGTTGTTCATTTTCATCAAATAAACAAAAAAAAACCAGAATGAATCCTGAAAGAATAAAAGATCATAAAAGATGCTTCAGCCCAGGTGTTAATGTTACTAAAAGAGCCCAAATTTCTAAAAATATTGCGGAAAAAAACAACAATCATCTGTTTTAGAGTGAATGTTTGAGGTGTTTAGAAGGCATTTATTTCATTTTTAGAAAATTTAATTTTTCACATTTTTCCATGAAAAGTGCCAATACCCCCCCCCTTTGGGTTATAGGTGAAAATCCCACTCGACACAAATCAAACAAAAATGTTTCCATGGTGTGTATTCTTGTTCATTTTCATCAGATAAACAAAATAAAACCAAGAATAAATCCTGAAAGACAAGAAATGAGCATAAAAGATGCTTCAGCGAAAGTGTTAATTTTACTAAAAGAGCCAAAATTTCTAAAAATATTGCGAAAAACAATAATCTTCTGTTTAAGAGTGAATGTTTGAGGTGTATAGAACGCATTTTTTTCATTTTTAGAAAATATTATTTTTCACATTTTTCCATGAAAAGTGCCAATACCCCCCCTTTGGGTTCTAGGCGAAAATCTCACTCGACACAAATCAAACAAAAATGTTTCCATGGTGTGTACTGTTGTTCATTTTCATCAAATAAACAAAATAAAACAAAGAATAAATCCTGAAAGACAAAAAATGAGCATAAAAGATGCTTCAGTGCAAGTGTTTATTTTACTAAAAGAGCCATAATTTATAAAAATATTGCGAAAAACAACAATTTTAAGTTTAAGAGTGAATGTTTGAGGTGTATAGAAGGCAATTATTTCATTTTTAGAAAATTTAATTTTTCACATTTTTCCATGAAAAGTGCCAATTCCCCCCCCTTTAGGTTCTAGGTGAAAATCTCACCCCACACATATCAAACAAAAATGTTTCCATGGTGTGTAATCTTGTTCATTTTTATCAAATAAACAAAATGAAACCAAGAATAAATCCTGAAAGACAAAAAATGAGCATAAAAGATGCTTCAGCGAAAGTGTTAATTTTACTAAAAGAGCCATAATTTATAAAAATATTGCAAAAAACAACAATTTTAAGTTTTAGAGTGAATGTTTGAGGTGTATAGAAGGCAATTATTTCATTTTTAGAAAATTTATTTTTTCACATTTTTCCATGAAAAGTGCCAATACCCCCCCCCTTTGGGTTCTAGGTGAAAATCTCACTCCCCACATATCAATCAAAAATGTTTCCATGGTGTGTAATCTTGTTCATTTTCATCAAATAAACAAAATGAAACCAGGAATAAATCCTGAAAGACAAAAATTGAGCATAAAAGATGCTTCAGCGAAAGTGTTCATGTTACTAAAAGAGCCAAAATTTCTAAAAATATTGCGAAAAACAACAATCTTCTGGTTTAGAGTGAATGTTTGAGGTGTATAGAAGGCATTTATTTCATTTTTAGAAAATATTATTTTTCCCATTTTTCCATTAAAAGTGCTAATACCTAGAACCCCCTTGGGTTCTAATGAAAATCTCACTCGACACAAATCAAACAAAAATGTTTCCATGTTGTGTATCCTTGTTCATTTTCCTAAAATAAACAAAATAAAACCAAGAATTAATCCTGAAAGACAAGAAATGAGCATTAAAGATGCTTCAGCGGAAGTGTTAATGTTACTAAAAGAGCCCATATTTCTAAAAATATTGCGAAAAACAACAATTATCAGTTTTAGAGTGAATTTTTGAGGTGTATAGAAGGCAATTATTTTATTTTTAGAAAATTTAATTTTTCACATTTTTCCATGGAAAGTGCCAATACCCCCCCCTTTGGGTTCTAGGTGAAAATCTCACTCGACACAAATCAAACAGAAATGTTTCCATGGTGTGTATTGGTTTTCATTTTTATCAAATAAAATAAAACCCGGAATAAATACTGAAAGACAAGAAATGAGCATGAAAAATGCTTCAGCGGAAGTGTTAATGTTACTAAAAGAGCCCAAATTTCTAAAAATATCGCGAAAAACAATAATCTTCTGTTTAAGAGTGAATTTTTGAGGTGTATTGAAGGCATTTATTTCATTTTTAGAAAATTTAATTTTTCACATTTTTCCATGGAAAGTGCCAATACCCCCCCCTTTGGGTTCTAGGTGAAAATCTCACTCGACACAAATCAAACAGAAATGTTTCCATGGTGTGTATTCTTGTTCATTTTCATCAAATAAAAAAATTAAACGAAGAATAAATCCTGAAAGACAAGAAATGAGCATAAAAGAAGCTTCAGCGAAAGTGTTAATGTTACTAAAAGAGCCCAAATTTCTAAAAATATTGCGAAAAACAACAATTTTCAGTTTTAGAGTGAATGATTGAGGTGTATAGAAGCCATTTATGTCATTTTTAGAAAATTTAATTTTTCACATTTTTCCATGAAAAGTGCCAATTAACCCCCCTCTGGGTTCTTGGTGAAAATCTCACTCGACACAAATCAAACAAAAATGTTTCAATGGTGTGTATTGTTGTTCATTTTCATCAAATAAACAAAATAAAACCCAGAATAAATACTAAAAGACAAGAAATGAGCATAAAAAATGCTTCAGCGGAAGTGTTAATGTTACTAAAAGAGCCAAAATTTCAAAAATATTGCGAAAAACAATAATCTTCTGTTTTAGAGTGAATGTTTGAGGTGAATAGAAGCCATTTATGTCATTTTTAGAAAATAATATTTTTCACATTTTTCCATGAAAAGTGCCAATACCCCACCCCCCCTTTGGGTTCTAGGTGAAAATCTCACTCGACACATATCAAACAAAAATGTTTCCTTGGTGTGTATTGTTGTTCATTTTCATCAAATAAACAAAATAAAACCCAGAATAAATCCTGAAAGACAAGAAATGAGCATTAAAGATGCTTCAGCGGAAGTGTTAATGTTACTAAAAGAGCCCATATTTCTAAAAATATTGCGAAAAACAACAATTTTCAGTTTTAGAGTGAATTTTTGAGGTGTATAGAAGGCAATTATGTTATTTTTAGAAAATTTAATTTTCACATTTTTCCATGGAAAGTGCCAATACCCCCCCTTTTGGGTTCTAGGTGAAAATCTTACTCGACACAAATCGAACAAAAATGCTTCCATGGTGTGTATTCTTGTTCATTTTCATCGAATAAACAAAATAAAACCAAGAATAAATCCTGAAAGACAAGAAATGAGCATAAAAGATGCTTCAACGAAAGTGTAAATGTTACTAAAAGAGCCCAAATTTCTAAAAATATTGCGAAAAACAACAATTTTCAGTTTTAGAGTGAATGTTTGAGGTGTATAGAAGGCAATTATTTCATTTTTGGAAAATTTAATTTTTCACATTTTTCCATGAAAAGTGCCAATACCCCCCCTTTGGGTTCTAGGTGAAAATCTCACTCCACACATATTAAACAAAAATGTTTCCATGGTGTGTAATCTTGTTCATTTTCATCAAATAAACAAAATGAAACCCAGAATAAATCCTGAAAGACAAGAAATGATCATAAAAGATGCTTCAGCGGAAGTGTAAATGTTACTAGAAGAGCCCAAATATCTAAAAATATTGCGAAAAACAACAATTTTTAGTTTAAGAGTGAATGTTTGAGGTGTATAGAAGGCATTTATTTCATTTTTGGAAAATTTAATTTTTCACATTTTTCCATTAAAAGTGCCAATACCCCCCCCTTTGGGTTCTAGGTGAAAATCTCACTCGACACAAATCAAACAAAAATGTATCCAAGTTGTGTATTGTTGTTCATTTTCATCAAATAAACAAAATAAAACCCAGAATGAATCCTGAAAGACAATAGAAATCATAAAAGATTCTTCAGCCCAGGTGTTAATGTTACTAAAAGAACCCAAATTTCTAAAAATATTGCAAAAAACAACAATCTTCTGTTTTAGAGTGAATGTTTGAGGTGTTTAGAAGGCATTTATTTCATTTTTAGAAAATTTAATTTTTTACATTTTTCCATGAAAAGTGTTAATACCCCTTTTTGCGTTCTAGGTGAAAATCTCAGTCGACACAAATCAAACAAAAATGTTTCCATGGTGTATATTGTTGTTTATTTTCATTAAGTAAACAAAATAAAACCCAGAATTAATCCTGAAAGACAAGAAATTAGCATAAATGATGCTTCAGCGCGAGTGTTTATGTTACTAAAAGAGCCCAAATTTCTAAAAATATTGCGAAAAACAACAATCTTCTGTTTTAGAGTTAATGTTTATGGTGTTTAGAAAACATTTATTTCATTTTTAGAAAATTTAATTTTTCACATTTTCCATGAAAAGTGCCAATACCCCCCCCTTTGGGTTCTAGGTGAAAATCTCACTCGACACAAATCAAACAAAAATGTATCCAAGGTGTGTATTGTTGTTCATTTTTATCAAATAAACAAAATAAAACCCAGAATGTATCCTGAAAGACAATAAATGATCATAAAAATGCTTCAGCCCAGGTGTTAATGTTACTAAAAGAGCCCAAATTTCTAAAAATATTGCGAAAAACAACAATCTTCTGTTTTAGAGTGAAAGTTTGAGGTGTTTAGAAGGCATTTATTTCATTTTTAGAAAATTTAATTTTTTACATTTTTCCATGAAAAGTGCCAATACCCCCCCTTTGGGTTCTAAGTGAAAATCTCACTCGACATAAATCAATCAAAAATGTTTCCATGGTGTGTATTGTTGTTCATTTTCATCAAATAAACAAATAAAACCCAGAATTAATCCTGAAAGACAAGAAATGAGCATAAAAGATGCTTCAGCGCAAGTGTTAATGTTACTAAAAGAGCCCAAATTTCTAAATTTATGGCGAAAAACAACAATCTTCTGTTTTAGAGTGAATGTTTGAGGTGTTTAGAAGGTATTTATTTCATTTTTAGAAAATTTAATTTTTCACATTTTTCCATGAAAAGTGCCAATACCCCCCCCCTTTGGGTTCTAGGTGAAAATCTCAATCCACGCAAATCAATCAAAAATGTTTCCATGGTGTGTATTGTTGTTCATTTTCATCAAATAAACAAAATAAAACCCAGAATTAATCCTGAAAGACAAGAAATGAGCATAAAAGATGCTTCAGCGCAAGTGTTAATGTTACTAAAAGAGCCCAAATTTCTAAAAATATTGCGAAAAACAACAATCTTCTGTTTTAGAGTGAATGTTGAAGGTGTTTAGAAGGCATTTATTTCATTTTTAGAAAATTTAATTTTTCACATTTTTCCATGAAAAGTGCCAATACCCCCCCTTTGGGTTCTAGGTGAAAATCTCACTCGACACAAATCAAACAAAAATGTATCCAAGGTGTGTATTGTTGTTCATTTTCATCAAATAAACAATATAAACCCAGAATGAATCCTGAAAGACAATAAAAGATCATAAAAGTTGCTTCAGCCCAAGTGTTAATGTTACTAAAAGAGCCCAAATTTCTAAAAATATTGCGAAAAACAACAATCTTCTGTTTTAGAGTGAATGTTTGAGGTGTTTAGAAGGCATTTATTTCATTTTTAGAAAATTTAATTTTTCACATTTTTCCATTAAAAGTGTTAATACCCCCCTTTGGGTTCTAGGTGAAAATCTCACTCGACACAAATCAAACAAAAATGTATCCAAGGTGTGTATTGTTGTTCATTTTCATCAAATAAACAAAATAAAACCCAGAATGTATCCTGAAAGACAATAAATGATCATAAAAATGCTTCAGCCCAGGTGTTAATGTTACTAAAAGAGCCAAAATTTCTAAAAATATTGCGAAAAACAACAATCTTCTGTTTTAGAGTGAATGTTTGAGGTGTTTAGAAGATATTTATTTCATTTTTAGAAAATTTAATTTTTCACATTTTTCCATGAAAAGTGCCAATACCCCCCCCTTTGGGTTCTAGGTGAAAATCTCACTCGACACAAATCAAACAAAAATGTTTCCATGGTGTGTATTGTTGTTTATTTTCATCAAATAAACAAATAAAACCCAGAATTAATCCTGAAAGACAAGAAATGAGCATAAAAGATGCTTCAGCGCAAGTGTTAATGTTACTAAAAGAGCCCAAATTTATAAAAATATTGCGAAAAACAACAATCTTCTGTTTTAGAGTGAATGTTTGAGGTGTTTAGAAGGCATTTATTTCATTTTTAGAAAATTTAATTTTTTACATTTTTCCATGAAAAGTGCCAATACCCCCCCCTTTGGGTTCTAGGTGAAAATCTCACTCGACACAAATCAAACAAAAATGTTTCCATGGCGAGTATTCTTGTTCATTTTCCTAAAATAAACAAAATAAAACCAAGAATAAATCCTGAAAGACAAGAAATGAGCATTAAAGATGCTTCAGCGGAAGTGTTAATGTTACTAAAAGAGCCCAAATTTCTAAAAATATTGCGAAAAAACAACAATTTCCAGCTTAAGAGTGATTGTTTGAGGTGTATAGAAGCCATTTATGTCATTTTTAGAAAATTTAATTTTTCACATTTTTCCATGAAAAGTGCCAATACCCCCCCTTTGGGTTCTAGGTGAAAATCTCACTCGACACAAATCAAAAAAAATGTATCCAAGGTGTGTATTGTTTTTCATTTTCATCAAAGAAACAAAATAAAACCCAGAATGTATCCTGATAGACAATAAATGATCATAAAAGATGCTTCAGACCAGGTTTAAATGTTACTAAAAGAGCCCAAATTTCTAAAAATATTGCGAAAAACAACAATCTTCTGTTTTAGAGTGAATGTTTGAGGTGTTTAGAAGGCATTTATTTCATTTTTAGAAAATTTAATTTTTCACATTTTTCCATGAAAAGTGCCAATACCCCCCCCTTTGGGTTCTAGGTGAAAATCTCACTCGACACAAATCAAACAAAAATGTATCCAAGGTTTGTATTGTTGTTCATTTTCATCAAATAAACAAAAAAAAACCAGAATGAATCCTGAAAGACAATAAAAGATCATAAAAGATGCTTCAGCCCAGGTGTTAATGTTACTAAAAGAGCCCAAATTTCTAAAAATATTGCGGAAAACAACAATCATCTGTTTTAGAGTGAATGTTTGAGGTGTTTTAGAAGGCATTTATTTTTAGTTTTTAGAAAATTTAATTTTTCACATTTTTTCCATGAAAAGTGCCAATACCCCCCCTTTGGGTTCTAGGTGAAAATCTAACTTGAAACATATCAAACGAAAATGTTTCCATGGTGTTCATTGTTGTTCATTTTCATCAAATAAACAAAATAAAACCAAGAATTCATCTTGAAAGACCAGAAATGAGCATAAAAGTCGCTTCAGCGAAAGTGTTAATGTTACTAAAAGAGCCCAAATTTCTAAAAATATTGCGAAAAACATCAATCTTCTGTTTTAGAGTGAATGTTTGAGGTGTTTTGAAGGCATTTATTTCATTTTTAGAAAATTTAATTTTTCACATTTTTCCATTAAAAGTGTTAAAACCCCCCTTTGCGTTCTAGGTGAAAATCTCACTCGACACAAATCAAACAAAAATATTTCCATGGTGTGTTTTGGTGTTTTATTTTCATCAAATAAACAAAATAAAACCCAGAATTAATTCTGAAAGACAAGAAATTAGCATAAATGATGCTTCAGCGCAAGTGTTAATGTTACTATAAGAGCCCAAATTTCTAAAAATATTGCGAAAAACAACAATCTTCTGTTTTAGAGTTAATGTTTGTGGTGTTTAGAAGGCATTTATTTCATTTTTAGAAAATTTAATTTTTCACATTTTTCCATGAAAAGTGCCAATACCCCCACCTTTGGGTTCTAGGTGAAAATCACACTCGACACAAATCAATCAAAAATGTATCCAAGGTGTGTATTGTTGTTCATTTTCATCAAATAAACAAAATAAAACCCAGAATTAATCTTGAAGGACAAGAAATGAGCATAAAAGTTGCTTCAGAGAAAGTGTTAATGTTACTAAAAGAGCCCAAATTTCTAAAAATATTGCGAAAAACAACAATCTTCTGTTTTAGAGTTGATGTTTGAGGTGTTTAGAAGGCATTTATTTCATTTTTAGAAAATTTAATTTTTCACATTTTTCCATGAAAAGTGCCAATACCCCCCTTTGGGTTCTAGGTGAAAATCTCACTCGACACAAATCAAAAAAAATGTATCCAAGGTGTGTATTGTTTTTCATATTCATCAAATAAACAAAATAAAACCCAGAATGTATCCTGATAGACAATAAAAGATCATAAAATTGCTTCAGCCCAAGTGTTAATGTTACTATAAGAGCCCAAATTTCTAAAAATATTGCGAAAAACAACAATCTTCTGTTTTAGAGTTGATGTTTGAGGTGTTTAGAAGGCATTTATTTCATTTTTAGAAAATTTAATTTTTCACATTTTTCCATGAAAAGTGCCAATACCCCCCTTTGGGTTCTAGGTGAAAATCTCAGTCGACACAAATCAAAAAAAAATGTATCCAAGGTGTGTATTGTTTTTCATTTTCATCAAATAAACAAAATTAAACCCAGAATGTATCCTGATAGACAATAAATGATCATAAAAGATGTTTCAGACCAGGTTTTAATGTTACTAAAAGAGCCCAAATTTCTAAAAATATTGCGAAAAACAACAATCTTCTGTTTTAGAGTTAATGTTTGTGGTGTTTAGAAGGCATTTATTTCATTTTTAGAAAATTTAATTTTTCACATTTTTCCATGAAAAGTGCCAATACCCCCACCTTTGGGTTCTAGGTGAAAATCACAATCGACACAAATCAATCAAAAATGTATCAAAGGTGTGTATTGTTGTTCATTTTCATCAAATAAACAATATAAACCCAGAATGAATCCTGAAAGACAATAAAAGATCATAAAAGTTGCTTCAGCCCAAGTGTTAATGTTACTAAAAGAGCCCAAATTTCTAAAAATATTGCGAAAAACAATAATCTTCTGTTTAAGAGTGAATGTTTGAGGTGTTTAGAAGGCATTTATTTCATTTTTAGAAAATTTAATTTTTCACATTTTTCCATGAAAAGTGCCAATACCCCCCCCTTTGGGTTCTAGGTGAAAATCACACTCGACACAAATCAATCAAAAATGTATCCAAGGTGTGTATTGTTGTTCATTTTCATCAAATAAACAAAATAAAACCCAGAATGAATCCTGAAAGACAATAAAAGATCATAAAAGTTGCTTCAGCCCAAGTGTTAATGTTACTATAAGAGCCCAAATTTCTAAAAATATTGCGAAAAACAACAATCTTCTGTTTTAGAGTTGATGTTTGAGGTGTTTAGAAGGCATTTATTTCATTTTTAGAAAATTTAATTTTTCACATTTTTCCATGAAAAGTGCCAATACCCCCCTTTGGGTTCTAGGTGAAAATCTCAGTCGACACAAATCAAAAAAAAATGTATCCAAGGTGTGTATTGTTTTTCATTTTCATCAAATAAACAAAATAAAACCCAGAATGTATCCTGATAGACAATAAATGATCATAAAAGATGTTTCAGACCAGGTTTTAATGTTACTAAAAGAGCCCAAATTTCTAAAAATATTGCGAAAAACATCAATCTTCTGTTTTAGAGTGAATGTTTGAGGTGTTTTGAAGGCATTTATTTCATTTTTAGAAAATTTAATTTTTCACATTTTTCCATTAAAAGTGTTAATACCCTCCTTTGGGTTCTAGGTGAAAATCTCACTCGACACAAATGAAACAAAAATGTTTCCATGGTGTGTATTGTTGTGCATTTTCATCAAATAAACAAAATAAAACCCAGAATTAATCCTGAAAGACAAGAAATGAGCATAAAGGATGCCTCAGCGCAAGTGTTAAGGTTAACTAAAAGAGCCCAAATTTCTAAAAATATTGCGAAAAACAACAATCTTCTGTTTTAGAGTGAATGTTTGAGGTGTTTAGAAGGTATTTATTTCATTTTTAGAAAATTTAATTTTTCACATTTTCCCATGAAAAGTGCCAATTACCCCCCCTTTGGGTTCTAGGTGAAAATCTCACTCGACACAAATCAATCAAAAATGTTTCCATGGTGTGTATTGTTGTTCATTTTCATCAAATAAACAAAATAAAACCCAGAATTAATCCTGAAAGACAAGAAATGAGCATAAAAGATGCTTCAGCGCAAGTGTTAATGTTACTAAAAGAGCCCAAATTTCTAAAAATATTGCGAAAAACAACAATCATCTGTTTAAGAGTGAATGTTTGAGGTGTTTAGAAGGTATTTATTTCATTTTTAGAAAATTTAATTTTTCACATTTTCCCATGAAAAGTGCCAATTACCCCCCCTTTGGGTTCTAAGTGAAAATCTCACTCGACACAAATCAATCAAAAATGTTTCCATGGTGTGTATTGTGTTTCATTTTCATCAAATAAACAAAATAAAACCAAGAATTCATCTTGAAAGACCAGAAATGAGCATAAAAGTCGCTTCAGCGAAAGTGTTAATGTTACTAAAAGAGCCCAAATTTCTAAAAATATTGCGAAAAAAATCAATCTTCTGTTTTAGAGTGAATGTTTGAGGTGTTTTGAAGGCATTTATTTCATTTTTAGAAAATTTAATTTTTCACATTTTCCAATGAAAAGTGTTAAAACCCCCCTTTGGGTTCTAGGTGAAAATCTCACTCGACACAAATGAAACAAAAATGTATCCAAGGTTTGTATTGTTGTTCATTTTCATCAAATAAACAAAATAAAACCCAGAATGAATCCTGAAAGACAATAAAAGATCATAAAAGATGCTTCAGCCCAGGTTTTAATGTTACTAAAAGAGCCCAAATTTCTAAAAATATTGCGAAAAACAACAATCATCTGTTTTAGAGTGAATGTTTGAGGTGTTTAGAAGGCATTTATTTCATTTTTAGAAAATTTAATTTTTCACATTTTTCCATGAAAAGTGCCAATACCCCCCCTTTGGATTCTAGGTGAAAATCTAACTTGACACAAATCAAACAAAAATGTTTCCATGGTGTGTATTGTTGTTCATTTTCGTCAAATAAACAAAATAAAACCAAGAATTCATCTTGAAAGACCAGAAATGAGCATAAAAGTCGCTTCAGCGAAAGTGTTAATGTTACTAAAAGAGCCCAAATTTCTAAAAATATTGCGAAAAACAACAATCTTCTGTTTTAGAGTGAATGTTTGAGGTGTTTAGAAGGCATTTATTTCATTTTTAGAAAATTTAATTTTTCACATTTTTCCATTAAAAGTGTTAATACCCCCCTTTGGGTTCTAGGTGAAAATCTCACTCGACACAAATCAAACAAAATGTTTCCATGGTGTGTATTGTTGTTCATTTTCATCAAATAAACAAAATAAAACCCAGAATTAATCCTGAAAGACATGAAATGAGCATAAAAGATGCTTCAGCGCAAGTGTTAATTTTACTAAAAGAGACCAAATTTCTAAAAATATTGCGAAAAACAACAATCTTCTGTTTTAGAGTGAATGTTTGAGGTGTTTAGAAGGCATTTATTTCATTTTTAGAAAATTTAATTTTTCACATTTTTCCATGAAAAGTGCCAATACCCCCCCCTTTGGGTTCTAGGTGAAAATCTCACTCGACACAAATCAAACAAAAATGTATCCAAGGTGTGTATTGTTGTTCATTTTCATCAAATAAACAAAATAAAACCCAGAATGTATCCTGAAAGACAATAAATAATCATAAAAGATGCTTCAGCCCAGGTGTTAATGTTACTAAAAGAGCCCAAATTTCTAAAAATATTGCGATAAACAACAATCTTCTGTTTTAGAGTGAATGTTTGAGGTGTTGAGAAGGCATTAATTTCATTTTTAGAAAATTTAATTTTTCACATTTTTCCATGAAAAGTGCCAATACCCCCCCCTTTGGGTTCTAGGTGAAAATCTCAATCGACACAAATCAAACAAAAATGTATCCAAGGTGTGTATTGTTGTTCATTTTCATCAAATAAACAAAATAAAACCCAGAATGAATCCTGAAAGACAATAAAAGATCATAAAAGATGCTTCAGCTCAGGTGTTAATGTTACTAAAAGAGCCCAAATTTCTAAAAATATTGCGAAAAAACACAATCTTCTGTTTAAGAGTGAATTTTGAGGTGTTTAGAAGGCATTTATTTCATTTTTAGAAAATTTAATTTTTCACATTTTTCCATGAAAAGTGCCAATACCCCCCCCTTTGGGTTCTAGGTGAAAATCTCAATCCACGCAAATCAATCAAAAATGTTTCCATGGTGTGTATTGTTGTTCATTTTCATCAAATAAACAAAATAAAACCCAGAATTAATCCTGAAAGACAAGAAATGAGCATAAAAGATGCTTCAGCGCAAGTGTTAATGTTACTAAAAGAGCCCAAATTTCTAAAAATATTGCGAAAAACAACAATCTTCTGTTTTAGAGTTAATGTTTGTGGTGTTTAGAAGGCATTTATTTCATTTTAGAAAATTTAATTTTTTACAGTTTTCCATGAAAAGTGCCAATACCCCCCCCTTTGGGTTCTAGGTGAAAATCTCACTCGATACAAATCAATCAAAAATGTTTCCATGGTGTGTATTAATGTTTATTTTCATCAAATAAACAAATAAAACCCAGAATTAATCCTGAAAGACAAGAAATGAGCATAAAAGTTGCTTCAGCGCAGGTGTTAATGTTACTAAAAGAGCCCAAATTTCTAAAAATATTGCGAAAAACAACAATCTTCTGTTTTAGAGTGAATGTTGAAGGTGTTTAGAAGGCATTTATTTCATTTTTAGAAAATTTAATTTTTCACATTTTTCCATGAAAAGTGCCAATACCCCCCCTTTGGGTTCTAGGTGAAAATCTCACTCGACACAAATCAAACAAAAATGTATCCAAGGTGTGTATTGTTGTTCATTTTCATCAAATAAACAATATAAACCCAGAATGAATCCTGAAAGACAATAAAAGATAATAAAAGTTGCTTCAGCCCAAGTGTTAATGTTACTAAAAGAGCCCAAATTTCTAAAAATATTGCGAAAAACAACAATCTTCTGTTTTAGAGTGAATGTTTGAGGTGTTTAGAAGGCATTTATTTCATTTTTAGAAAATTTAATTTTTCACATTTTTCCATTAAAAGTGTTAATACCCCCCTTTGGGTTCTAGGTGAAAATCTCACTCGACACAAATCAAACAAAAATGTATCCAAGGTGTGTATTGTTGTTCATTTTCATCAAATAAACAAAATAAAACCCAGAATGTATCCTGAAAGACAATAAATGATCATAAAAATGCTTCAGCCCAGGTGTTAATGTTACTAAAAGAGCCAAAATTTCTAAAAATATTGCGAAAAACAACAATCTTCTGTTTTAGAGTGAATGTTTGAGGTGTTTAGAAGATATTTATTTCATTTTTAGAAAATTTAATTTTTCACATTTTTCCATGAAAAGTGCCAATACCCCCCCCTTTGGGTTCTAGGTGAAAATCTCACTCGACACAAATCAAACAAAAATGTTTCCATGGTGTGTATTGTTGTTTATTTTCATCAAATAAACAAATAAAACCCAGAATTAATCCTGAAAGACAAGAAATGAGCATAAAAGATGCTTCAGCGCAAGTGTTAATGTTACTAAAAGAGCCAAAATTTCTAAAAATATTGCGAAAAACAACAATCTTCTGTTTTAGAGTGAATGTTTGAGGTGTTTAGAAGATATTTATTTCATTTTTAGAAAATTTAATTTTTCACATTTTTCCATGAAAAGTGCCAATACCCCCCCCTTTGGGTTCTAGGTGAAAATCTCACTCGACACAAATCAAACAAAAATGTTTCCATGGTGTGTATTGTTGTTTATTTTCATCAAATAAACAAATAAAACCCAGAATTAATCCTGAAAGACAAGAAATGAGCATAAAAGATGCTTCAGCGCAAGTGTTAATGTTACTAAAAGAGCCCAAATTTATAAAAATATTGCGAAAAACAACAATCTTCTGTTTTAGAGTGAATGTTTGAGGTGTTTAGAAGGCATTTATTTCATTTTTAGAAAATTTAATTTTTTACATTTTTCCATGAAAAGTGCCAATACCCCCCCCTTTGGGTTCTAGGTGAAAATCTCACTCGACACAAATCAAACAAAAATGTTTCCATGGCGAGTATTCTTGTTCATTTTCCTAAAATAAACAAAATAAAACCAAGAATAAATCCTGAAAGACAAGAAATGAGCATTAAAGATGCTTCAGCGGAAGTGTTAATGTTACTAAAAGAGCCCAAATTTCTAAAAATATTGCGAAAAACAACAATTTCCAGCTTAAGAGTGATTGTTTGAGGTGTATAGAAGCCATTTATGTCATTTTTAGAAAATTTAATTTTTCACATTTTTCCATGAAAAGTGCCAATACCCCCCCTTTGGGTTCTAGGTGAAAATCTCACTCGACACAAATCAAAAAAAATGTATCCAAGGTGTGTATTGTTTTTCATTTTCATCAAAGAAACAAAATAAAACCCAGAATGTATCCTGATAGACAATAAATGATCATAAAAGATGCTTCAGACCAGGTTTAAATGTTACTAAAAGAGCCCAAATTTCTAAAAATATTGCGAAAAACAACAATCTTCTGTTTTAGAGTGAATGTTTGAGGTGTTTAGAAGGCATTTATTTCATTTTTAGAAAATTTAATTTTTCACATTTTTCCATGAAAAGTGCCAATACCCCCCCCTTTGGGTTCTAGGTGAAAATCTCACTCGACACAAATCAAACAAAAATGTATCCAAGGTTTGTATTGTTGTTCATTTTCATCAAATAAACAAAAAAAAACCAGAATGAATCCTGAAAGACAATAAAAGATCATAAAAGATGCTTCAGCCCAGGTGTTAATGTTACTAAAAGAGCCCAAATTTCTAAAAATATTGCGGAAAACAACAATCATCTGTTTTAGAGTGAATGTTTGAGGTGTTTAGAAGGCATTTATTTTTAATTTTTAGAAAATTTAATTTTTCACATTTTTCCATGAAAAGTGCCAATACCCCCCCTTTGGGTTCTAGGTGAAAATCTAACTTGAAACATATCAAACGAAAATGTTTCCATGGTGTTCATTGTTGTTCATTTTCATCAAATAAACAAAATAAAACCAAGAATTCATCTTGAAAGACCAGAAATGAGCATAAAAGTCGCTTCAGCGAAAGTGTTAATGTTACTAAAAGAGCCCAAATTTCTAAAAATATTGCGAAAAACATCAATCTTCTGTTTTAGAGTGAATGTTTGAGGTGTTTTGAAGGCATTTATTTCATTTTTAGAAAATTTAATTTTTCACATTTTTCCATTAAAAGTGTTAAAACCCCCCTTTGCGTTCTAGGTGAAAATCTCACTCGACACAAATCAAACAAAAATATTTCCATGGTGTGTTTTGGTGTTTTATTTTCATCAAATAAACAAAATAAAACCCAGAATTAATTCTGAAAGACAAGAAATTAGCATAAATGATGCTTCAGCGCAAGTGTTAATGTTACTATAAGAGCCCAAATTTCTAAAAATATTGCGAAAAACAACAATCTTCTGTTTTAGAGTTAATGTTTGTGGTGTTTAGAAGGCATTTATTTCATTTTTAGAAAATTTAATTTTTCACATTTTTCCATGAAAAGTGCCAATACCCCCACCTTTGGGTTCTAGGTGAAAATCACACTCGACACAAATCAATCAAAAATGTATCCAAGGTGTGTATTGTTGTTCATTTTCATCAAATAAACAAAATAAAACCCAGAATTAATCTTGAAGGACAAGAAATGAGCATAAAAGTTGCTTCAGAGAAAGTGTTAATGTTACTAAAAGAGCCCAAATTTCTAAAAATATTGCGAAAAACAACAATCTTCTGTTTTAGAGTTGATGTTTGAGGTGTTTAGAAGGCATTTATTTCATTTTTAGAAAATTTAATTTTTCACATTTTTCCATGAAAAGTGCCAATACCCCCCTTTGGGTTCTAGGTGAAAATCTCACTCGACACAAATCAAAAAAAATGTATCCAAGGTGTGTATTGTTTTTCATATTCATCAAATAAACAAAATAAAACCCAGAATGTATCCTGATAGACAATAAAAGATCATAAAATTGCTTCAGCCCAAGTGTTAATGTTACTATAAGAGCCCAAATTTCTAAAAATATTGCGAAAAACAACAATCTTCTGTTTTAGAGTTGATGTTTGAGGTGTTTAGAAGGCATTTATTTCATTTTTAGAAAATTTAATTTTTCACATTTTTCCATGAAAAGTGCCAATACCCCCCTTTGGGTTCTAGGTGAAAATCTCAGTCGACACAAATCAAAAAAAAATGTATCCAAGGTGTGTATTGTTTTTCATTTTCATCAAATAAACAAAATTAAACCCAGAATGTATCCTGATAGACAATAAATGATCATAAAAGATGTTTCAGACCAGGTTTTAATGTTACTAAAAGAGCCCAAATTTCTAAAAATATTGCGAAAAACAACAATCTTCTGTTTTAGAGTGAATGTTTGAGGTGTTTAGAAGGCATTTATTTCATTTTTAGAAAATTTAATTTTTCACATTTTTCCATGAAAAGTGCCAATACACCCCCCTTTGGGTTCTAGGTGAAAATCTCACTCGACACAAATCAAACAAAAATGTATCCAAGGTTTGTATTGTTTTTCATTTTCATCAAATAAACAAAATAAAACCCAGAATGAATCCTGAAAGACAAGAAATGAGCATAAAAGATGCCTCAGCGCAAGTGTTAAGGTTAACTAAAAGAGCCCAAATTTCTAAAAATATTGCGAAAAACAACAATCTTCTGTTTTAGAGTGAATGTTTGAGGTGTTTAGAAGGTATTTATTTCATTTTTAGAAAATTTAATTTTTCACATTTTCCCATGAAAAGTGCCAATTACCCCCCCTTTGGGTTCTAGGTGAAAATCTCACTCGACACAAATCAAACAAAAATGTATCCAAGGTGTGTATTGTTGTTCATTTTCATCAAATAAACAAAATAAAACCCAGAATTAATCCTGAAAGACAAGAAATGAGCATAAAAGATGCTTCAGCGCAAGTGTTAATGTTACTAAAAGAGCCCAAATTTCTAAAAATATTGCGAAAAACAACAATCTTCTGTTTTAGAGTGAATGTTTGAGGTGTTTAGAAGGCATTTATTTCATTTTTAGAAAATTTAATTTTTTACATTTTTCCATGAAAAGTGTTAATACCCCCCTTGGCGTTCTAGGTGAAAATCTCACTCGACACAAATCAAACAAAAATATTTCCATGGTGTGTATTGGTGTTTTATTTTCATCAATTAAACAAAATAAAACCCAGAATTAATTCTGAAAGACAAGAAATTAGCATAAATGATGCTTCAGCGCAAGTGTTAATGTTACTATAAGAGCCCAAATTTCTAAAAATATTGCGAAAAACAACAATCTTCTGTTTTAGAGTTAATGTTTGTGGTGTTTAGAAGGCATTTATTTCATTTTTAGAAAATTTAATTTTTCACATTTTTCCATGAAAAGTGCCAATACCCCCACCTTTGGGTTCTAGGTGAAAATCACAATCGACACAAATCAATCAAAAATGTATCAAAGGTGTGTATTGTTGTTCATTTTCATCAAATAAACAATATAAACCCAGAATGAATCCTGAAAGACAATAAAAGATCATAAAAGTTGCTTCAGCCCAAGTGTTAATGTTACTAAAAGAGCCCAAATTTCTAAAAATATTGCGAAAAACAATAATCTTCTGTTTAAGAGTGAATGTTTGAGGTGTTTAGAAGGCATTTATTTCATTTTTAGAAAATTTAATTTTTCACATTTTTCCATGAAAAGTGCCAATACCCCCCCCTTTGGGTTCTAGGTGAAAATCACACTCGACACAAATCAATCAAAAATGTATCCAAGGTGTGTATTGTTGTTCATTTTCATCAAATAAACAAAATAAAACCCAGAATGAATCCTGAAAGACAATAAAAGATCATAAAAGTTGCTTCAGCCCAAGTGTTAATGTTACTATAAGAGCCCAAATTTCTAAAAATATTGCGAAAAACAACAATCTTCTGTTTTAGAGTTGATGTTTGAGGTGTTTAGAAGGCATTTATTTCATTTTTAGAAAATTTAATTTTTCACATTTTTCCATGAAAAGTGCCAATACCCCCCTTTGGGTTCTAGGTGAAAATCTCAGTCGACACAAATCAAAAAAAAATGTATCCAAGGTGTGTATTGTTTTTCATTTTCATCAAATAAACAAAATAAAACCCAGAATGTATCCTGATAGACAATAAATGATCATAAAAGATGTTTCAGACCAGGTTTTAATGTTACTAAAAGAGCCCAAATTTCTAAAAATATTGCGAAAAACATCAATCTTCTGTTTTAGAGTGAATGTTTGAGGTGTTTTGAAGGCATTTATTTCATTTTTAGAAAATTTAATTTTTCACATTTTTCCATTAAAAGTGTTAATACCCTCCTTTGGGTTCTAGGTGAAAATCTCACTCGACACAAATGAAACAAAAATGTTTCCATGGTGTGTATTGTTGTGCATTTTCATCAAATAAACAAAATAAAACCCAGAATTAATCCTGAAAGACAAGAAATGAGCATAAAAGATGCCTCAGCGCAAGTGTTAAGGTTAACTAAAAGAGCCCAAATTTCTAAAAATATTGCGAAAAACAACAATCTTCTGTTTTAGAGTGAATGTTTGAGGTGTTTAGAAGGTATTTATTTCATTTTTAGAAAATTTAATTTTTCACATTTTCCCATGAAAAGTGCCAATTACCCCCCCTTTGGGTTCTAGGTGAAAATCTCACTCGACACAAATCAATCAAAAATGTTTCCATGGTGTGTATTGTTGTTCATTTTCATCAAATAAACAAAATAAAACCCAGAATTAATCCTGAAAGACAAGAAATGAGCATAAAAGATGCTTCAGCGCAAGTGTTAATGTTACTAAAAGAGCCCAAATTTCTAAAAATATTGCGAAAAACAACAATCATCTGTTTAAGAGTGAATGTTTGAGGTGTTTAGAAGGTATTTATTTCATTTTTAGAAAATTTAATTTTTCACATTTTCCCATGAAAAGTGCCAATTACCCCCCCTTTGGGTTCTAAGTGAAAATCTCACTCGACACAAATCAATCAAAAATGTTTCCATGGTGTGTATTGTGTTTCATTTTCATCAAATAAACAAAATAAAACCAAGAATTCATCTTGAAAGACCAGAAATGAGCATAAAAGTCGCTTCAGCGAAAGTGTTAATGTTACTAAAAGAGCCCAAATTTCTAAAAATATTGCGAAAAAAATCAATCTTCTGTTTTAGAGTGAATGTTTGAGGTGTTTTGAAGGCATTTATTTCATTTTTAGAAAATTTAATTTTTCACATTTTTCCATGAAAAGTGCCAATACCCCCCCCTTTGGGTTCTAAGTGAAAATCTCACTCGACACAAATCAAACAAAAATGTATCCAAGGTTTGTATTGTTGTTCATTTTCATCAAATAAACAAAATAAAACCCAGAATGAATCCTGAAAGACAATAAAAGATCATAAAAGATGCTTCAGCCCAGGTTTTAATGTTACTAAAAGAGCCCAAATTTCTAAAAATATTGCGAAAAACAACAATCATCTGTTTTAGAGTGAATGTTTGAGGTGTTTAGAAGGCATTTATTTCATTTTTAGAAAATTTAATTTTTCACATTTTTCCATGAAAAGTGCCAATACCCCCCCTTTGGATTCTAGGTGAAAATCTAACTTGACACAAATCAAACAAAAATGTTTCCATGGTGTGTATTGTTGTTCATTTTCGTCAAATAAACAAAATAAAACCAAGAATTCATCTTGAAAGACCAGAAATGAGCATAAAAGTCGCTTCAGCGAAAGTGTTAATGTTACTAAAAGAGCCCAAATTTCTAAAAATATTGCGAAAAACAACAATCTTCTGTTTTAGAGTGAATGTTTGAGGTGTTTAGAAGGCATTTATTTCATTTTTAGAAAATTTAATTTTTCACATTTTTCCATTAAAAGTGTTAATACCCCCCTTTGGGTTCTAGGTGAAAATCTCACTCGACACAAATCAAACAAAATGTTTCCATGGTGTGTATTGTTGTTCATTTTCATCAAATAAACAAAATAAAACCCAGAATTAATCCTGAAAGACATGAAATGAGCATAAAAGATGCTTCAGCGCAAGTGTTAATTTTACTAAAAGAGACCAAATTTCTAAAAATATTGCGAAAAACAACAATCTTCTGTTTTAGAGTGAATGTTTGAGGTGTTTAGAAGGCATTTATTTCATTTTTAGAAAATTTAATTTTTCACATTTTTCCATGAAAAGTGCCAATACCCCCCCCTTTGGGTTCTAGGTGAAAATCTCACTCGACACAAATCAAACAAAAATGTATCCAAGGTGTGTATTGTTGTTCATTTTCATCAAATAAACAAAATAAAACCCAGAATGTATCCTGAAAGACAATAAATAATCATAAAAGATGCTTCAGCCCAGGTGTTAATGTTACTAAAAGAGCCCAAATTTCTAAAAATATTGCGATAAACAACAATCTTCTGTTTTAGAGTGAATGTTTGAGGTGTTGAGAAGGCATTAATTTCATTTTTAGAAAATTTAATTTTTCACATTTTTCCATGAAAAGTGCCAATACCCCCCCCTTTGGGTTCTAGGTGAAAATCTCAATCGAAAAATCAAACAAAAATGTATCCAAGGTGTGTATTGTTGTTCATTTTCATCAAATAAACAAAATAAAACCCAGAATGAATCCTGAAAGACAATAAAAGATCATAAAAGATGCTTCAGCTCAGGTGTTAATGTTACTAAAAGAGCCCAAATTTCTAAAAATATTGCGAAAAAACACAATCTTCTGTTTAAGAGTGAATTTTGAGGTGTTTAGAAGGCATTTATTTCATTTTTAGAAAATTTAATTTTTCACATTTTTCCATGAAAAGTGCCAATACCCCCCCCTTTGGGTTCTAGGTGAAGATCTAACTTGACACAAATCAAACAAAAATGTTTCCATGGTGTGTATTGTTGTTCATTTTCATCAAATAAATAAAATAAAACCCAGAATTAATCCTGAAAGACATGAAATGAGCATAAAAGATGCTTCAGCGCAAGTGTTAATGTTACTAAAAGAGCCCAAATTTCTAAATTTATGGCGAAAAACAACAATCTTCTGTTTTAGAGTGAATGTTTGAGGTGTTTAGAAGGTATTTATTTCATTTTTAGAAAATTTAATTTTTCACATTTTTCCATGAAAAGTGCCAATACCCCCCCCCTTTGGGTTCTAGGTGAAAATCTCAATCCACGCAAATCAATCAAAAATGTTTCCATGGTGTGTATTGTTGTTCATTTTCATCAAATAAACAAAATAAAACCCAGAATTAATCCTGAAAGACAAGAAATGAGCATAAAAGATGCTTCAGCGCAAGTGTTAATGTTACTAAAAGAGCCCAAATTTCTAAAAATATTGCGAAAAACAACAATCTTCTGTTTTAGAGTTAATGTTTGTGGTGTTTAGAAGGCATTTATTTCATTTTAGAAAATTTAATTTTTTACAGTTTTCCATGAAAAGTGCCAATACCCCCCCCTTTGGGTTCTAGGTGAAAATCTCACTCGATACAAATCAATCAAAAATGTTTCCATGGTGTGTATTAATGTTTATTTTCATCAAATAAACAAATAAAACCCAGAATTAATCCTGAAAGACAAGAAATGAGCATAAAAGTTGCTTCAGCGCAGGTGTTAATGTTACTAAAAGAGCCCAAATTTCTAAAAATATTGCGAAAAACAACAATCTTCTGTTTTAGAGTGAATGTTGAAGGTGTTTAGAAGGCATTTATTTCATTTTTAGAAAATTTAATTTTTCACATTTTTCCATGAAAAGTGCCAATACCCCCCCTTTGGGTTCTAGGTGAAAATCTCACTCGACACAAATCAAACAAAAATGTATCCAAGGTGTGTATTGTTGTTCATTTTCATCAAATAAACAATATAAACCCAGAATGAATCCTGAAAGACAATAAAAGATAATAAAAGTTGCTTCAGCCCAAGTGTTAATGTTACTAAAAGAGCCCAAATTTCTAAAAATATTGCGAAAAACAACAATCTTCTGTTTTAGAGTGAATGTTTGAGGTGTTTAGAAGGCATTTATTTCATTTTTAGAAAATTTAATTTTTCACATTTTTCCATTAAAAGTGTTAATACCCCCCTTTGGGTTCTAGGTGAAAATCTCACTCGACACAAATCAAACAAAAATGTATCCAAGGTGTGTATTGTTGTTCATTTTCATCAAATAAACAAAATAAAACCCAGAATGTATCCTGAAAGACAATAAATGATCATAAAAATGCTTCAGCCCAGGTGTTAATGTTACTAAAAGAGCCAAAATTTCTAAAAATATTGCGAAAAACAACAATCTTCTGTTTTAGAGTGAATGTTTGAGGTGTTTAGAAGATATTTATTTCATTTTTAGAAAATTTAATTTTTCACATTTTTCCATGAAAAGTGCCAATACCCCCCCCTTTGGGTTCTAGGTGAAAATCTCACTCGACACAAATCAAACAAAAATGTTTCCATGGTGTGTATTGTTGTTTATTTTCATCAAATAAACAAATAAAACCCAGAATTAATCCTGAAAGACAAGAAATGAGCATAAAAGATGCTTCAGCGCAAGTGTTAATGTTACTAAAAGAGCCCAAATTTATAAAAATATTGCGAAAAACAACAATCTTCTGTTTTAGAGTGAATGTTTGAGGTGTTTAGAAGGCATTTATTTCATTTTTAGAAAATTTAATTTTTCACATTTTTCCATGAAAAGTGCCAATACCCCCCCCCTTTGGGTTCTAGGTGAAAATCTCACTCGACACAAATCAAAAAAAATGTATCCAAGGTGTGTATTGTTTTTCATTTTCATCAAATAAACAAAATAAAACCCAGAATGTATCCTGATAGACAATAAATGATCATAAAAGATGCTTCAGACCAGGTTTAAATGTTACTAAAAGAGCCCAAATTTCTAAAAATATTGCGAAAAACAACAATCTTCTGTTTTAGAGTGAATGTTTGGGGTGTTTAGAAGGCATTTATTTCATTTTTAGAAAATTTAATTTTTCACATTTTTCCATGAAAAGTGCCAATACCCCCCCCTTTGGGTTCTAGGTGAAAATCTCACTCGACACAAATCAAACAAAAATGTATCCAAGGTTTGTATTGTTGTTCATTTTCATCAAATAAACAAAAAAAACCAGAATGAATCCTGAAAGACAATAAAAGATCATAAAAGATGCTTCAGCCCAGGTGTTAATGTTACTAAAAGAGCCCAAATTTCTAAAAATATTGCGGAAAACAACAATCATCTGTTTTAGAGTGAATGTTTGAGGTGTTTAGAAGGCATTTATTTTTAATTTTTAGAAAATTTAATTTTTCACATTTTTCCATGAAAAGTGCCAATACCCCCCCTTTGGGTTCTAGGTGAAAATCTAACTTGAAACATATCAAACGAAAATGTTTCCATGGTGTTCATTGTTGTTCATTTTCATCAAATAAACAAAATAAAACCAAGAATTCATCTTGAAAGACCAGAAATGAGCATAAAAGTCGCTTCAGCGAAAGTGTTAATGTTACTAAAAGAGCCCAAATTTCTAAAAATATTGCGAAAAACATCAATCTTCTGTTTTAGAGTGAATGTTTGAGGTGTTTTGAAGGCATTTATTTCATTTTTAGAAAATTTAATTTTTCACATTTTTCCATTAAAAGTGTTAAAACCCCCCTTTGGGTTCTAGGTGAAAATCTCACTCGACACAAATGAAACAAAAATGTTTCCATGGTGTGTATTGTTGTTCATTTTCATCAAATAAACAAAATAAAACCCAGAATTAATCCTGAAAGACAAGAAATGAGCATAAAAGATGCCTCAGCGCAAGTGTTAAGGTTAACTAAAAGAGCCCAAATTTCTAAAAATATTGCGAAAAACAACAATCTTCTGTTTTAGAGTGAATGTTTGAGGTGTTTAGAAGGTATTTATTTCATTTTTAGAAAATTTAATTTTTCACATTTTCCCATGAAAAGTGCCAATTACCCCCCCTTTGGGTTCTAGGTGAAAATCTCACTCGACACAAATCAATCAAAAATGTTTCCATGGTGTGTATTGTTGTTCATTTTCATCAAATAAACAAAATAAAACCCAGAATTAATCCTGAAAGACAAGAAATGAGCATAAAAGATGCTTCAGCGCAAGTGTTAATGTTACTAAAAGAGCCCAAATTTCTAAAAATATTGCGAAAAACAACAATCTTCTGTTTTAGAGTGAATGTTTGAGGTGTTTAGAAGGCATTTATTTCATTTTTAGAAAATTTAATTTTTTACATTTTTCCATGAAAAGTGTTAATACCCCCCTTTGCGTTCTAGGTGAAAATCTCACTCGACACAAATCAAACAAAAATATTTCCATGGTGTGTTTTGGTGTTTTATTTTCATCAAATAAACAAAATAAAACCCAGAATTAATTCTGAAAGACAAGAAATTAGCATAAATGATGCTTCAGCGCAAGTGTTAATGTTACTATAAGAGCCCAAATTTCTAAAAATATTGCGAAAAACAACAATCTTCTGTTTTAGAGTTAATGTTTGTGGTGTTTAGAAGGCATTTATTTCATTTTTAGAAAATTTAATTTTTCACATTTTTCCATGAAAAGTGCCAATACCCCCCCCTTTGGGTTCTAGGTGAAAATCACACTCGACACAAATCAATCAAAAATGTATCCAAGGTGTGTATTGTTGTTCATTTTCATCAAATAAACAAAATAAAACCCAGAATTAATCTTGAAGGACAAGAAATGAGCATAAAAGTTGCTTCAGAGAAAGTGTTAATGTTACTAAAAGAGCCCAAATTTCTAAAAATATTGCGAAAAACAACAATCTTCTGTTTTAGAGTTGATGTTTGAGGTGTTTAGAAGGCATTTATTTCATTTTTAGAAAATTTAATTTTTCACATTTTTCCATGAAAAGTGCCAATACCCCCCTTTGGGTTCTAGGTGAAAATCTCACTCGACACAAATCAAAAAAAATGTATCCAAGGTGTGTATTGTTTTTCATATTCATCAAATAAACAAAATAAAACCCAGAATGTATCCTGATAGACAATAAAAGATCATAAAATTGCTTCAGCCCAAGTGTTAATGTTACTATAAGAGCCCAAATTTCTAAAAATATTGCGAAAAACAACAATCTTCTGTTTTAGAGTTGATGTTTGAGGTGTTTAGAAGGCATTTATTTCATTTTTAGAAAATTTAATTTTTCACATTTTTCCATGAAAAGTGCCAATACCCCCCTTTGGGTTCTAGGAGAAAATCTCAGTCGACACAAATCAAAAAAAAATGTATCCAAGGTGTGTATTGTTTTTCATTTTCATCAAATAAACAAAATTAAACCCAGAATGTATCCTGATAGACAATAAATGATCATAAAAGATGTTTCAGACCAGGTTTTAATGTTACTAAAAGAGCCCAAATTTCTAAAAATATTGCGAAAAACAACAATCTTCTGTTTTAGAGTGAATGTTTGAGGTGTTTAGAAGGCATTTATTTCATTTTTAGAAAATTTAATTTTTCACATTTTTCCATGAAAAGTGCTAATACCCCCCCCTTTGGGTTCTAGGTGAAAATCTCACTCGACACAAATCAAACAAAAATGTATCCAAGGTTTGTATTGTTTTTCATTTTCATCAAATAAACAAAATAAAACCCAGAATGAATCCTGAAAGACAAGAAATGAGCATAAAAGATGCCTCAGCGCAAGTGTTAAGGTTAACTAAAAGAGCCCAAATTTCTAAAAATATTGCGAAAAACAACAATCTTCTGTTTTAGAGTGAATGTTTGAGGTGTTTAGAAGGCATTTATTTCATTTTTAGAAAATTTAATTTTTCACATTTTTCCATGAAAAGTGCCAATACACCCCCCTTTGGGTTCTAGGTGAAAATCTCACTCGACACAAATCAAACAAAAATGTATCCAAGGTTTGTATTGTTTTTCATTTTCATCAAATAAACAAAATAAAACCCAGAATGAATCCTGAAAGACAAGAAATGAGCATAAAAGATGCCTCAGCGCAAGTGTTAAGGTTAACTAAAAGAGCCCAAATTTCTAAAAATATTGCGAAAAACAACAATCTTCTGTTTTAGAGTGAATGTTTGAGGTGTTTAGAAGGTATTTATTTCATTTTTAGAAAATTTAATTTTTCACATTTTCCCATGAAAAGTGCCAATTACCCCCCCTTGGCGTTCTAGGTGAAAATCTCACTCGACACAAATCAAACAAAAATATTTCCATGGTGTGTATTGGTGTTTTATTTTCATCAAATAAACAAAATAAAACCCAGAATTAATTCTGAAAGACAAGAAATTAGCATAAATGATGCTTCAGCGCAAGTGTTAATGTTACTATAAGAGCCCAAATTTCTAAAAATATTGCGAAAAACAACAATCTTCTGTTTTAGAGTTAATGTTTGTGGTGTTTAGAAGGCATTTATTTCATTTTTAGAAAATTTAATTTTTCACATTTTTCCATGAAAAGTGCCAATACCCCCACCTTTGGGTTCTAGGTGAAAATCACAATCGACACAAATCAATCAAAAATGTATCCAAGGTGTGTATTGTTGTTCATTTTCATCAAATAAACAATATAAACCCAGAATGAATCCTGAAAGACAATAAAAGATCATAAAAGTTGCTTCAGCACAAGTGTTAATGTTACTAAAAGAGCCCAAATTTCTAAAAATATTGCGAAAAACAATAATCTTCTGTTTAAGAGTGAATGTTTGAGGTGTTTAGAAGGCATTTATTTCATTTTTAGAAAATTTAATTTTTCACATTTTTCCATGAAAAGTGCCAATACCCCCCCCTTTGGGTTCTAGGTGAAAATCACACTCGACACAAATCAATCAAAAATGTATCAAAGGTGTGTATTGTTGTTCATTTTCATCAAATAAACAAAATAAAACCCAGAATGAATCCTGAAAGACAATAAAAGATCATAAAAGTTGCTTCAGCCCAAGTGTTAATGTTACTATAAGAGCCCAAATTTCTAAAAATATTGCGAAAAACAACAATCTTCTGTTTTAGAGTTGATGTTTGAGGTGTTTAGAAGGCATTTATTTCATTTTTAGAAAATTTAATTTTTCACATTTTTCCATGAAAAGTGCCAATACCCCCCTTTGGGTTCTAGGTGAAAATCTCAGTCGACACAAATCAAAAAAAAATGTATCCAAGGTGTGTATTGTTTTTCATTTTCATCAAATAAACAAAATAAAACCCAGAATGTATCCTGATAGACAATAAATGATCATAAAAGATGTTTCAGACCAGGTTTTAATGTTACTAAAAGAGCCCAAATTTCTAAAAATATTGCGAAAAACATCAATCTTCTGTTTTAGAGTGAATGTTTGAGGTGTTTTGAAGGCATTTATTTCATTTTTAGAAAATTTAATTTTTCACATTTTTCCATTAGAAGTGTTAATACCCTCCTTTGGGTTCTAGGTGAAAATCTCACTCGACACAAATGAAACAAAAATGTTTCCATGGTGTGTATTGTTGTGCATTTTCATCAAATAAACAAAATAAAAAACAGAATTAATCCTAAAAGACAAGAAATGAGCATAAAAGATGCCTCAGCGCAAGTGTTAAGGTTAACTAAAAGAGCCCAAATTTCTAAAAATATTGTGAAAAACAACAATCATCTGTTTAAGAGTGAATGTTTGAGGTGTTTAGTAGGCATTTATTTCATTTTTAGAAAATTTAATTTTTCACATTTTTCCATGAAAAGTGCCAATACCCCCCCTTTGGGTTCTAGGTGAAAATCTAACTTGAAACATATCAAACAAAAATGTTTCCATGGTGTGTATTGTTGTTCATTTTCATCAAATAAACAAAATAAAACCAAGAATTCATCTTGAAAGACCAGAAATGAGCATAAAAGTCGCTTCAGCGAAAGTGTTAATGTTACTAAAAGAGCCCAAATTTCTAAAAATATTGCGAAAAACATCAATCTTCTGTTTAAGAGTGAATGTTTGAGGTGTTTTGAAGGCATTTATTTCATTTTTAGAAAATTTAATTTTTCACATTTTTCCATTAAAAGTGTTAATACCCCCCTTTGGGTTCTAGGTGAAAATCTCACTCGACAGAAATGAAACAAAAATGTTTCCATGGTGTGTATTGTTGTTCATTTTCATCAAATAAACAAAATAAAACCCAGAATAAATCATTAAAGACAAGAAATGAGCATAAAGATGCCTCAGCGCAAATGTTAATGTTAGTAAAAGAGCCCAAATTTCAAAAAATATTGCGAAAAACAACAATCTTCCATTATAGAGTGAATGTTTGAGGTGTTTAGAAGGTATTTATTTCATTTTTAGAAAATTTAATTTTTCACATTTTCCCATGAAAAGTGCCAATTACCCCCCCTTTGGGTTCTAAGTGAAAATCTCACTCGACACAAATCAATCAAAAATGTTTCCATGGTGTGTATTGTGTTTCATTTTCATCAAATAAACAAAATAAAACCAAGAATTCATCTTGAAAGACCAGAAATGAGCATAAAAGTCGCTTCAGCGAAAGTGTTAATGTTACTAAAAGAGCCCAAATTTCTAAAAATATTGCGAAAAACAACAATCTTCTGTTTTAGAGTGAATGTTTGAGGTGTTTAGAAGGTATTTATTTCATTTTTAGAAAATTTAATTTTTCACATTTTCCCATGAAAAGTGCCAATTACCCCCCCTTTGGGTTCTAGGTGAAAATCTCACTCGACACAAATCAATCAAAAATGTTTCCATGGTGTGTATTGTTGTTCATTTTCATCAAATAAACAAAATAAAACCCAGAATGTATCCTGAAAGACAATAAATGATCATAAAAATGCTTCAGCCCAGGTGTTAATGTTACTAAAAGAGCCCAAATTTCTAAAATCATTGCGAAAAACAACAATCTTCTGTTTAAGAGTAAATGTTTGAGGTGTTTAGAAGGCATTTATTTCATATTTAGAAAATTTAATTTTTCACATTTTTCCATGAAAAGTGCCAATACCCCCCCCTTTGGGTTCTAGGTGAAAATCTCACTCGACACAAATCAAATAAAAATGTATCCAAGGTGTGTATTGTTGTTCATTTTCATCAAATAAACAAAATAAAACCCAGAATGAATCCTAAGGGACAAAAAAAGATCATAAAAGATGCTTCAGCCCAAGTGTTAATGTTACTAAAAGAGCCCAAATTTCTAAAATATTGCGAAAAAAACAATCTTCTGTTTTAGAGTGAATGTTTGAGGTGTTTAGAAGGCATTTATTTCATTTTTAGAAAATTTAATTTTTCACATTTTTCCATGAAAAGTGCCAATTTCCCCACCTTTGGGTTCTAAGTGAAAATCTCACTTACACAAATCAAACAAAAATGTTTCCATGGTGTGTATTGTTGTTCATTTTCATCAAATAAACAAAATAAAACCCAGAATTAATCTTGAAGGACAAGAAATGAGCATAAAAGTTGCTTCAGCCTAGGTGTTAATGTTACTAAAAGAGCCCAAATTTCTAAAAATATTGCGAAAAACAACAATCTTCTGTTTTGTAGTGAATGTTTGAGGTGTTTAGAAGGCATTTCATTCATTTTTAGAAAATTTAATTTTTCACATTTTTCGATGAAAAGTGCCAATACCCCCCCTTTGGGTTCTAGGTGAAAATCTCACTCGACACAAATCAAACAAAAATGTTTCCATGGTGTGTATTGTTGTTCATTTTCATCAAATAAACAAAATAAAACCAAGAATTAATCTTGAAGGACAAGAAATGAGCATAAAAGTTGCTTCAGAGAAAGTGTTAATGTTACTAAAAGAACCCAAATTTCTAAAAATATTGCGAAAAATAACAATCTTCTGTTTTAGAGTGAATGTTTGAGGTGTTTAGAAGGCATTTATTTCATTTTTAGAAAATTTAATTTTTCACATTTTTCGAAGAAATGTGCCAATCCCCCCCCCTTTGGGTTCTAGGTGAAAATCTCACTCGACACAAATCAAACAAAAATGTATCCAAGGTGTGTATTGTTGTTCATTTTCATCAAATAAACAAAATAAAACCCAGAATGAATCCTGAAAGACAATAAAAGGTCATAAAAAATGCTTCAGCCCAGGTGTTAATGTTACTAAAAGAGCCAAAATTTCTAAAAATATTGCGAAAAACAACAATCTTCTGTTTTAGAGTGAATGTTTGAGGTGTTTAGAAGGCATTTATTTCATTTTTAGAAAATTTAATTTTTCACATTTTTCCATGAAAAGTGCCAATACCCCCCCCCCTTTGGGTTCTAGGTGAAAATCTCACTTGACACAAATCAAACAAAAAAGTTTCCATGGTGTGTATTGTTGTTCATTTTCATCAAATAAACAAAATAAAACCCAGAATTAATCCTGAAAGACATGAAATGAGCATAAAAGATGCTTCAGCGCAGGTGTTAATTTTACTAAAAGAGCCCAAATTTCTAAAAATATTGCGAAAAACAACAATCTTCTGTTTTAGAGTGAATGTTTGAGGTGTTGAGAAGGCATTTATTTCATTTTTAGAAAATTTAATTATTCAATTTTTTTTCCATGAAAAGTGCCAATACCTCCCCCTTTGGGTTCTAGGTGAAAATCTAACTTGACACATATCAAACAAAAATGTTTCCATGGTGTGTATTGTTGTTCATTTTCATCAAATAAACAAAATAAAACACAGAATTAATCCTGAAAGACATGAAATGAGCATAAGAGATGCTTCAGCGCAGGTGTTAATTTTACTAAAAGAGCCCAAATTTCTAAAAATATTGCAAAAACAACAATCTTCTGTTTTAGAGTGAATGTTTGAGGTGTTGAGAAGGCATTTCTTTCATTTTTAGAAAATTTAATTTTTCAATTTTTTTCCATGAAAAGTGCCAATACCTCCCCCTTTGGGTTCTAGGTGAAAATCTAACTTGACACAAATCAAACAAAAATGTTTCCATGGTGTGTATTGTTGTGCATTTTCATCAAATAAACAAAATAAAACACAGAATTAATCCTGAAAGACATGAAATGAGCATAAAAGATGCTTCAGCGCAGGTGTTAATTTTACTAAAAGAGCCCAAATTTTTAAAAATATTGCGAAAAACAACAATCTTCTGTTTTAGAGTGAATGTTTGAGGTGTTAAGAAGGCATCTATTTCATTTTTTGAAAATTTAATTTTTCACATTTTTCCATGAAAAGTGCCAATACCCCCCCCTTTGGGTTCTAGGTGAAAATCTCGGTCGACACAAATCAAACAAAAATGTATCCAAGGGGTGTATTGTTGTTCATTTTCATCAAATAAATAAAATAAAATCCAGAATGTATCCTGAAAGACAATAAATGATCATAAAAGATGCTTCAGCCCAGGTGTTAATGGTACTAAAAGAGCCCAAATTTCTAAAAATATTGCGAAAAACAACAATCTTCTGTTTTAGAGTGAATGTTTGAGGTGTTTAGAAGGCATTTATTTCATTTTTAGAAAATTTAATTTCTCACATTTTTCCATGAAAAGTGCCAATACCCCCCCCTTTGGGTTCTAGGTGAAAATCTCACTCGACACAAATCAGTCAAAAATGTTTCCATGGTGTGTATTGTTGTTCATTTTCATCAAATAAACAAAATAAAACCCAGAATTAATCCTGAAAGACAAGAAATCATCATAAAAGATGCTTCAGCCCAGGTGTTAATGTTACTAAAAGAGCCCAAATTTCTAAAAATATTGCGAAAAACAACAATCTTCTGTTTTAGAGTGAATGTTTGAGGTGTTTAGAAGGCATTTATTTCATTTTTAGAAAATTTAATTTTTCACATTTTTCCATGAAAAGTGCCAATACCCCCCCCTTTGGGTTCTAGGTGAAAATCTCACTCGACACAAATCAGTCAAAAATGTTTCCATGGTGTGTATTGTTGTTCATTTTCATCAAATAAACAAAATAAAACACAGAATTAATCCTGAAAGACAAGAAATGAGCATAAAAGATGCTTCAGCGCAAGTGTTAATGTTACTAAAAGAGCCCTAATTTCTAAAATCATTGCGAAAAACAACAATCTTCTGTTTAAGAGTGAATGTTTGAGGTGTTTAGAAGGCATTTATTTCATATTTAGAAAATTTAATTTTTCACATTTTTCCATGAAAAGTGCCAATTTCCCCACCTTTGGGTTCTAAGTGAAAATCTCACTCGACACAAATCAAATAAAAATGTATCCAAGGTGTGTATTATTGTTCATTTTCATCAAATAAACAAAATAAAACCCAGAATGAATCCTAAGGGACAAAAAAAGATCATAAAAGATGCTTCAGCCCAAGTGTTAATGTTACTAAAAGAGCCCAAATTTCTAAAATATTGCGAAAAAAACAATCTTCTGTTTTAGAGTGAATGTTTGAGGTGTTTAGAAGGCATTTATTTCATTTTTAGAAAATTTAATTTTTCACATTTTTCCATGAAAAGTGCCAATTTCCCCACCTTTGGGTTCTAAGTGAAAATCTCACTTACACAAATCAAACAAAAATGTTTCCATGGTGTGTATTGTTGTTCATTTTCATCAAATAAACAAAATAAAACCCAGAATTAATCTTGAAGGACAAGAAATGAGCATAAAAGTTGCTTCAGCCTAGGTGTTAATGTTACTAAAAGAGCCCAAATTTCTAAAAATATTGCGAAAAACAACAATCTTCTGTTTTGTAGTGAATGTTTGAGGTGTTTAGAAGGCATTTCATTCATTTTTAGAAAATTTAATTTTTCACATTTTTCGATGAAAAGTGCCAATACCCCCCCCTTTGGGTTCTAGGTGAAAATCTCACTCGACACAAATCAAACAAAAATGTTTCCATGGTGTGTATTGTTGTTCATTTTCATCAAATAAACAAAATAAAACCAAGAATTAATCTTGAAGGACAAGAAATGAGCATAAAAGTTGCTTCAGAGAAAGTGTTAATGTTACTAAAAGAACCCAAATTTCTAAAAATATTGCGAAAAATAACAATCTTCTGTTTTAGAGTGAATGTTTGAGGTGTTTAGAAGGCATTTATTTCATTTTTAGAAAATTTAATTTTTCACATTTTTCGAAGAAAAGTGCCAATCCCCCCCCCTTTGGGTTCTAGGTGAAAATCTCACTCGACACAAATCAAACAAAAATGTATCCAAGGTGTGTATTGTTGTTCATTTTCATCAAATAAACAAAATAAAACCCAGAATGAATCCTGAAAGACAATAAATGATCATAAAAGATGCTTCAGCGCAGGTGTTAATGTTACTAAAAGAGCCCAAATTTCTAAAAATATTGCGAAAAACAACAATCTTCTGTTTTAGAGTGAATGTTTGAGGTGTTTAGAAGGCATTTATTTCATTTTTAGAAAATTTAATTTTTCACATTTTTCCATGAAAAGTGCCAGTACCTCCCCCTTTGGGTTCTAGGTGAAAATCTCACTTGACACAAATCAAACAAAAAAGTTTCCATGGTGTGTATTGTTGTTCATTCTCATCAAATAAACAAAATAAAACCCAGAATTAATCCTGAAAGACATGAAATGAGCATAAAAGATGCTTCAGCGCAAGTGTTAATTTTACTAAAAGAGCCCAAATTTCTAAAAATATTGCGAAAAACAACAATCTTCTGTTTTAGAGTGAATGTTTGAGGTGTTAAGAAGGCATCTATTTCATTTTTAGAAAATTTAATTTTTTACATTTTTCCTTGAAAAGTGCCAATACCCCCCCCTTTGGGTTCTAGGTGAAAATCTCACTCGACACAAATCAAACAAAAATGTTTCCATGGTGTGTATTGTTGTTCATTTTCATCAAATAAACAAAATAAAACCAAGAATTCATCTTAAAAGACCAGAAATGAGCATAAAAGTCGCTTCAGCGAAAGTGTTAATGTTACTAAAAGAGCCCAAATTTCTAAAAATATTGCGAAAAACAACAATCTTCTGTTTTAGAGTGAATGTTTGAGGTGTTTAGAAGGTATTTATTTCATTTTTAGAAAATTTAATTTTTCACATTTTCCCATGAAAAGTGCCAATTACCCCCCCTTTGGGTTCTAGGTGAAAATCTCACTCGACACAAATCAATCAAAAATGTTTCCATGGTGTGTATTGTTGTTCATTTTCATCAAATAAACAAAATAAAACCCAGAATTAATCCTGAAAGACAAGAAATGAGCATAAAAGATGCTTCAGCGCAAGTGTTAATGTTACTAAAAGAGCCCAAATTTCTAAAAATATTGCGAAAAACAACAATCATCTGTTTAAGAGTGAATGTTTGAGGTGTTTAGTAGGCATTTATTTCATTTTTAGAAAATTTAATTTTTCACATTTTTCCATGAAAAGTGCCAATACCCCCCCTTTGGGTTCTAGGTGAAAATCTAACTTGAAACATATCAAACAAAAATGTTTCCATGGTGTGTATTGTTGTTCATTTTCATCAAATAAACAAAATAAAACCAAGAATTCATCTTGAAAGACCAGAAATGAGCATAAAAGTCGCTTCAGCGAAAGTGTTAATGTTACTAAAAGAGCCCAAATTTCTAAAAATATTGCGAAAAACATCAATCTTCTGTTTAAGAGTGAATGTTTGAGGTGTTTTGAAGGCATTTATTTCATTTTTAGAAAATTTAATTTTTCACATTTTTCCATTAAAAGTGTTAATACCCCCCTTTGGGTTCTAGGTGAAAATCTCACTCGACAGAAATGAAACAAAAATGTTTCCATGGTGTGTATTGTTGTTCATTTTCATCAAATAAACAAAATAAAACCCAGAATAAATCATTAAAGACAAGAAATGAGCATAAAGATGCCTCAGCGCAAATGTTAATGTTAGTAAAAGAGCCCAAATTTCAAAAAATATTGCGAAAAACAACAATCTTCCATTATAGAGTGAATGTTTGAGGTGTTTAGAAGGTATTTATTTCATTTTTAGAAAATTTAATTTTTCACATTTTCCCATGAAAAGTGCCAATTACCCCCCCTTTGGGTTCTAAGTGAAAATCTCACTCGACACAAATCAATCAAAAATGTTTCCATGGTGTGTATTGTGTTTCATTTTCATCAAATAAACAAAATAAAACCAAGAATTCATCTTGAAAGACCAGAAATGAGCATAAAAGTCGCTTCAGCGAAAGTGTTAATGTTACTAAAAGAGCCCAAATTTCTAAAAATATTGCGAAAAAAATCAATCTTCTGTTTTAGAGTGAATGTTTGAGGTGTTTTGAAGGCATTTATTTCATTTTTAGAAAATTTAATTTTTCACATTTTCCAATGAAAAGTGTTAAAACCCCCCTTTGGGTTCTAGGTGAAAATCTCACTCGACACAAATGATACAAAAATGTATCCAAGGTTTGTATTGTTGTTCATTTTCATCAAATAAACAAAATAAAACCCAGAATGAATCCTGAAAGACAATAAAAGATCATAAAAGATGCTTCAGCCCAGGTTTTAATGTTACTAAAAGAGCCCAAATTTCTAAAAATATTGCGAAAAACAACAATCATCTGTTTTAGAGTGAATGTTTGAGGTGTTTAGAAGGCATTTATTTCATTTTTAGAAAATTTAATTTTTCACATTTTTCCATGAAAAGTGCCAATACCCCCCCTTTGGGTTCTAGGTGAAAATCTAACTTGAAACAAATCAAACAAAAATGTTTCCATGGTGTGTATTGTTGTTCATTTTCATCAAATAAACAAAATAAAACCAAGAATTCATCTTAAAAGACCAGAAATGAGCATAAAAGTCGCTTCAGCGAAAGTGTTAATGTTACTAAAAGAGCCCAAATTTCTAAAAATATTGCGAAAAACATCAATCTTCTGTTTAAGAGTGAATATTTGAGGTGTTTTGAAGGCATTTATTTCATTTTTAGAAAATTTAATTTTTCACATTTTTCCATTAAAAGTGTTAATACCCCCCTTTGGGTTCTAGGTGAAAATTTCACTCGACAGAAATGAAACAAAAATGTTTCCATGGTGTGTATTGTTGTTCATTTTCATCAAATAAACAAAATAAAACCCAGAATAAATCATTAAAGACAAGAAATGAGCATAAAGATGCCTCAGCGCAAATTTTAATGTTAGTAAAAGAGCCCAAATTTCAAAAAATATTGCGAAAAACAACAATCTTCCATTATAGAGTGAATGTTTGAGGTGTTTAGAAGGTATTTATTTCATTTTTAGAAAATTTAATTTTTCACATTTTCCCATGAAAAGTGCCAATTACCCCCCCTTTGGGTTCTAGGTGAAAATCTCACTCGACACAAATCAATCAAAAATGTTTCCATGGTGTGTATTGTTGTTCATTTTCATCAAATAAACAAAATAAAAGCCAGAATTAATGCTGAAAGACAAGAAATGAGCATAAAAGATGCTTCAGCGCAAGTGTTAATGTTACTAAAAGAGCCCAAATTTCTAAAAATATTGCGAAAAACAACAATCTTCTGTTTTAGAGTGAATGTTTTAGGTGTTTAGAAGGCATTTATTTCATTTTTAGAAAATTTAATTTTTTACATTTTTCCATGAAAAGTGTTAATACCCCCCTTTGCGTTCTAGGTGAAAATCTCACTCGACACAAATCAAACAAAAATATTTCCATGGTGTGTATTGGTGATTTATTTTCATCAAATAAACAAAATAAAACCCAGAATTAATTCTGAAAGACAAGAAATTAGCATAAATGATGCTTCAGCGCAAGTGTTAATGTTACTATAAGAGCCCAAATTTCTAAAAATATTGCGAAAAACAACAATCTTCTGTTTTAGAGTGAATGTTTGAGGTGTTTAGAAGGCATTTATTTCATTTTTAGAAAATTTAATTTTTCACATTTTTCCATGAAAAGTGCCAATACCCCCCCTTTGGGTTCTAGGTGAAAATCTAACTTGACACAAATCAAACAAAAATGTTTCCATGGTGTGTATTGTTGTTCATTTTCGTCAAATAAACAAAATAAAACCAAGAATTCATCTTGAAAGACCAGAAATGAGCATAAAAGTCGCTTCAGCGAAAGTGTTAATGTTACTAAAAGAGCCCAAATTTCTAAAAATATTGCGAAAAACAACAATCTTCTGTTTTAGAGTGAATGTTTGAGGTGTTTAGAAGGCATTTATTTCATTTTTAGAAAATTTAATTTTTCACATTTTTCCATTAAAAGTGTTAATACCCCCCTTTGGGTTCTAGGTGAAAATCTCACTCGACACAAATCAAACAAAAATGTTTCCATGGTGTGTATTGTTGTTCATTTTCATCAAATAAACAAAATAAAACCCAGAATTAATCCTGAAAGACATGAAATGAGCATAAAAGATGCTTCAGCGCAAGTGTTAATTTTACTAAAAGAGACCAAATTTCTAAAAATATTGCGAAAAACAACAATCTTCTGTTTTAGAGTGAATGTTTGAGGTGTTTAGAAGGCATTTATTTCATTTTTAGAAAATTTAATTTTTCACATTTTTCCATGAAAAGTGCCAATACCCCCCCCTTTGGGTTCTAGGTGAAAATCTCACTCGACACAAATCAAACAAAAATGTATCCAAGGTGTGTATTGTTGTTCATTTTCATCAAATAAACAAAATAAAACCCAGAATGTATCCTGAAAGACAATAAATAATCATAAAAGATGCTTCAGCCCAGGTGTTAATGTTACTAAAAGAGCCCAAATTTCTAAAAATATTGCGATAAACAACAATCTTCTGTTTTAGAGTGAATGTTTGAGGTGTTTAGAAGGCATTAATTTCATTTTTAGAAAATTTAATTTTTCACATTTTTCCATGAAAAGTGCCAATACCCCCCCCTTTGGGTTCTAGGTGAAAATCTCAATCGACACAAATCAAACAAAAATGTATCCATGGTGTGTATTGTTGTTCATTTTCATCAAATAACCAAAATAAAACACAGAATTAATCCTGAAAGACAAGAAATGAGCATAAATGATGCCTCAGCGCAGGTGTTAATGTTACTAAAAGTGCCCAAATTTCTAAAATTATTGCGAAAAACAACAATCTTCTGTTTTAGAGTGAATGTTTGAGGTGTTTATAAGGCATTAATTTCATTTTTTGAAAATTTAATTTTTCAATTTTTCCATGAAAAGTGCCAATGCCCCCCCCTTTGGGTTCTAGGTGAAAATCTCACTCGACACAAATCAATCAAAAATGTTTCCATGGTGTGTATTGTTGTTTATTTTCATCAAATAAACAAATAAAACCCAGAATTAATCCTGAAAGACAAGAAATGAGCATAAAAGATGCTTCAGCGCAAGTGTTAATGTTACTAAAAGAGCCCAAATTTCTAAAAATATTGCGAAAAACAACAATCTTCTGTTTTAGAGTGAATGTTTGAGGTGTATAGAAGGCATTTATTTCATTTTTAGAAAATTTAATTTTTCACATTTTTCCATGAAAAGTGCCAATACCCCCACCTTTGGGTTCTAGGTGAAAATCACAATCGACACAAATCAATCAAAAATGTATCCATGGTGTGTATTGTTGTTTATTTTCATCAAATAAACAAATAAAACCCAGAATTAATCCTGAAAGACAAGAAATGAGCATAAAAGATGCTTCAGCGCAAGTGTTAATGTTACTAAAAGAGCCCAAATTTCTAAAAATATTGCGAAAAACAACAATCTTCTGTTTTAGAGTGAATGTTTGAGGTGTATAGAAGGCATTTATTTCATTTTTAGAAAATTTAATTTTTCACATTTTTCCATGAAAAGTGCCCATACCCCCCCCTTTGGGTTCTAGGTGAAAATCTCACTCGACACAAATCAAACAAAAATGTATCCAAGGTTTGTATTGTTGTTCATTTTCATCAAATAAACAAAATAAAACCCAGAATTAATCCTGAAAGACAATAAAAGATCATAAAAGATGCTTCAGCCCGGGGGTTAATGTTACTAAAAGAGCCCAAATTTCTAAAAATATTGCGAAAAACAACAATCTTCTGTTTTAGAGTGAATGTTTGAGGTGTTTAGAAGGCATTTATTTCATTTTTAGAAAATTTAATTTTTCACATTTTTCCATGAAAAGTGCCAATACCCCCCCTTTGGGTTCTAGATGAAAATCTAACTTGAAACAAATCAAACAAAAATGTTTCCATGGTGTGTATTGTTGTTCATTTTCATCAAATAAACAAAATAAAACCCAGAATTATTCTTGAAAGACAAGAAATGAGCATAAAAGTTGCTTCAGAGAAAGTGTTAATGTTACTAAAAGAGCCCAAATTTCTAAAAATATTGCGAAAAACAACAATCTTCTGTTTTAGAGTGAATGTTTGAGGTGTTTAGAAGGCATTTATTTCATTTTTAGAAAATTTAATTTTTCACATTTTTCCATGAAAAGTGCCAATACCCCCCCCTTTGGGTTCTAGGTGAAAATCTCAGTCGACACAAATCAAACAAAAATGTATCCAAGGTTTGTATTGTTGTTCATTTTCATCAAATAAACAAAATAAAACCCAGAATGAATCCTGAAAGACAATAAAAGATCATAAAAGATGCTTCAGCCCGGGTGTTAATGTTACTAAAAGAGCCCAAATTTCTAAAAATATTGCGAAAAACAACAATCTTCTGTTTTAGAGTGAATGTTTGAGGTGTTTAGAAGGCATTTATTTCATTTTTAGAAAATTTAATTTTTCACATTTTTCCATGAAAAGTGCCAATACCCCCCCTTTGGGTTCTAGATGAAATTCTAACTTGAAACAAATCAAACAAAAATGTTTCCATGGTGTGTATTGTTGTTCATTTTCATCAAATAAACAAAATAAAACCCAGAATTATTCTTGAAAGACAAGAAATGAGCATTATAGTTGCTTCAGAGAAAGTGTTAATGTTACTAAAAGAGCCCAAATTTCTAAAAATATTGCGAAAAACAACAATCTTCTGTTTTAGAGTGAATGTTTGAGGTGTTTAGAAGGCATTTATTTCATTTTTAGAAAATTTAATTTTTCACATTTTTCCATGAAAAGTGCCAATACCCCCCTTTGGGTTCTAGGTGAAAATCTCACTCGACACAAATCAAACAAAAATGTATCCAAGGTGTGTATTGTTGTTCATTTTCATCAAATAAACAAAATAAAACCCAGAATGAATCCTGAAAGACAAGAAATGAGCATAAAAGATGCCTCAGCGCAAGTGTTAAGGTTAACTAAAAGAGCCCAAATTTCTAAAAATATTGCGAAAAACAACAATCTTCTGTTTTAGAGTGAATGTTTGAGGTGTTTAGAAGGCATTTATTTCATTTTTAGAAAATTTAATTTTTCACATTTTTCCATGAAAAGTGCCAATACCCCCTTTGGGTTCTAGGTGAAAATCTCACTCGACACATATCAAACAAAAATGTTTCCATGGTGTGTATTGTTGTTCATTTTCATCCAATAAACAAAATAAAACCAAGAATTCATCTTAAAAGACCAGAAATGAGCATAAAAGTCGCTTCAGCGAAAGTGTTAATGTTACTAAAAGAGCCCAAATTTCTAAAAATATTGCGAAAAACATCAATCTTCTGTTTAAGAGTGAATGTTTGAGGTGTTTTGAAGGCATTTATTTCATTTTTAGAAAATTTAATTTTTCACATTTTTCCATTAAAAGTGTTAATACCCCCCTTTGGGTTCTAGGTGAAAATCTCACTCGACAGAAATGAAACAAAAATGTTTCCATGGTGTGTATTGTTGTTCATTTTCATCAAATAAACAAAATAAAACCCAGAATAAATCATTAAAGACAAGAAATGAGCATAAAGATGCCTCAGCGCAAATGTTAATGTTAGTAAAAGAGCCCAAATTTCAAAAAATATTGCGAAAAACAACAATCTTCCATTATAGAGTGAATGTTTGAGGTGTTTAGAAGGTATTTATTTCATTTTTAGAAAATTTAATTTTTCACATTTTCCCATGAAAAGTGCCAATTACCCCCCCTTTGGGTTCTAGGTGAAAATCTCACTCGACACAAATCAATCAAAAATGTTTCCATGGTGTGTATTGTTGTTCATTTTCATCAAATAAACAAAATAAAACCCAGAATTAATGCTGAAAGACAAGAAATGAGCATAAAAGATGCTTCAGCGCAAGTGTTAATGTTACTAAAAGAGCCCAAATTTCTAAAAATATTGCGAAAAACAACAATCTTCTGTTTTAGAGTGAATGTTTGAGGTGTTTAGAAGGCATTTATTTCATTTTTAGAAAATTTAATTTTTACATTTTTCCATGAAAAGTGTTAATACCCCCCTTTGCGTTCTAGGTGAAAATCTCACTCGACACAAATCAAACAAAAATATTTCCATGGTGTGTATTGGTGATTTATTTTCATCAAATAAACAAAATAAAACCCAGAATTAATTCTGAAAGACAAGAAATTAGCATAAATGATGCTTCAGCGCAAGTGTTAATGTTACTATAAGAGCCCAAATTTCTAAAAATATTGCGAAAATCAACAATCTTCTGTTTTAGAGTGAATGTTAGAGGTGTTTAGAAGGCATTTATTTCATTTTTAGAAAATTTAATTTTTCACATTTTTCCATGAAAAGTGCCAATACCCCCCCTTTGGGTTCTAAGTGAAAATCTAACTTGACACAAATCAAACAAAAATGTTTCCATGGTGTGTATTGTTGTTCATTTTCGTCAAATAAACAAAATAAAACCAAGAATTCATCTTGAAAGACCAGAAATGAGCATAAAAGTCGCTTCAGCGAAAGTGTTAATGTTACTAAAAGAGCCCAAATTTCTAAAAATATTGCGAAAAACAACAATCTTCTGTTTTAGAGTGAATGTTTGAGGTGTTTAGAAGGCATTTATTTCATTTTTAGAAAATTTAATTTTTCACATTTTTCCATTAAAAGTGTTAATACCCCCCTTTGGGTTCTAGGTGAAAATCTCACTCGACACAAATCAAACAAAAATGTTTCCATGGTGTGTATTGTTGTTCATTTTCATCAAATAAACAAAATAAAACCCAGAATTAATCCTGAAAGACATGAAATGAGCATTAAAGATGCTTCAGCGCAAGTGTTAATTTTACTAAAAGAGACCAAATTTCTAAAAATATTGCGAAAAACAACAATCTTCTGTTTTAGAGTGAATGTTTGAGGTGTTTAGAAGGCATTTATTTCATTTTTAGAAAATTTAATTTTTCACATTTTTCCATGAAAAGTGCCAATACCCCCCCCTTTGGGTTCTAGGTGAAAATCTCACTCGACACAAATCAAACAAAAATGTATCCAAGGTGTGTATTGTTGTTCATTTTCATCAAATAAACAAAATAAAACCTAGAATGTATCCTGAAAGACAATAAATAATCATAAAAGATGCTTCAGCCCAGGTGTTAATGTTACTAAAAGAGCCCAAATTTCTAAAAATATTGCGATAAACAACAATCTTCTGTTTTAGAGTGAATGTTTGAGGTGTTTAGAAGGCATTAATTTCATTTTTAGAAAAATTAATTTTTCACATTTTTCCATGAAAAGTGCCAATACCCCCCCCTTTGGGTTCTAGGTGAAAATCTCAATCGACACAAATCAAACAAAAATGTATCCAAGGTGTGTATTGTTGTTCATTTTCATCAAATAAACAAAATAAAACCCAGAATGAATCCTGAAAGACAATAAAAGATCATAAAAGATGCTTCAGCTCAGGTGTTAATGTTACTAAAAGAGCCCAAATTTCTAAAAATATTGCGAAAAAACACAATCTTCTGTTTAAGAGTGAATTTTGAGGTGTTTAGAAGGCATTTATTTCATTTTTAGAAAATTTAATTTTTCACATTTTTCCATGAAAAGTGCCAATACCCCCCCCTTTGGGTTCTAGGTGAAAATCTAACTTGACACAAATCAAACAAAAATGTTTCCATGGTGTGTATTGTTGTTCATTATCATCAAATAAATAAAATAAAACCCAGAATTAATCCTGAAAGACATGAAATGAGCATAAAAGATGCTTCAGCGCAAGTGTTAATTTTACTAAAAGAGCGCAAATTTCTAAAAATATTGCGAAAAACAACAATCTTCTGTTTTAGAGTGAATGTTTGAGGTGTTTAGAAGGCCTTTATTTCATTTTTAGAAAATTTAATTTTTTACATTTTTCAATGAAAAGTGGCAATACCCCCCCCTTTGGGTTCTAGGTGAAAATCTCACTCGACACAAATCAAACACAAATGTTTCCATGGTGTGAATTAATGTTCATTTTCATCAAATAAACAAAATAAAACCCAGAATTAATCTTGAAGGACAAGAAATGAGCATAAAACTTGCGTCAGAGAAAGTGTTAATGTTACTAAAAGAGCCCAAATTTCTAAAAATATTATGAAAAAAAACAAACTTCTATTTTAGAGTGAATGTTTGAGGTATTAAGAAGGCATTTATTTCATTTTTAGAAAATTTAATTTTTTACATTTTTCCATGAAAAGTGTTAATACCCCCCTTTGGGTTCTAGGTGAAAATCTCAGTCAACACAAATCAAACAAAAATGTATCCAAGGTGTGTATTGTTTTTCATTTTCATCAAATAAACAAAATAAAACCCAGAATGTATCCTGAAAGACAATAAATGATCATAAAAGATGCTTCAGCCCAGGTTTTAATGTTACTAAAAGAGCCCAAATTTCTAAAAATATTGCGAAAAACAACAATCTTCTGTTTAAGAGTGAATGTTTGAGGTGTTTAGAAGGCATTTATTTCATTTTTAGAAAATTTAATTTTTCACATTTTTCCATGAAAAGTGCCAATAACCCCCCTTTGGGTTCTAGGTGAAAATCTCACTCGACACAAATCAAACAAAAATGTATCCAAGGTTTGTATTGTTGTTCATTTTCATCAAATAAACAAAATAAAACCCAGAATGAATCCTGAAAGACAATAAAAGATCATAAAAGATGCTTCAGCCCGGGTGTTAATGTTACTAAAAGAGCCCAAATTTCTAAAAATATTGCGAAAAACAACAATCTTCTGTTTTAGAGTGAATGTTTGAGGTGTTTAGAAGGCATTTATTTCATTTTTAGAAAATTTAATTTTTCACATTTTTCCATGAAAAGTGCCAATACCCCCCCTTTGGGTTCTAGATGAAAATCTAACTTGAAACAAATCAAACAAAAATGTTTCCATGGTGTGTATTGTTGTTCATTTTCATCAAATAAACAAAATAAAACCCAGAATTATTCTTGAAAGACAAGAAATGAGCATAAAAGTTGCTTCAGAGAAAGTGTTAATGTTACTAAAAGAGCCCAAATTTCTAAAAATATTGCGAAAAACAACAATCTTCTGTTTTAGAGTGAATGTTTGAGGTGTTTAGAAGGCATTTATTTCATTTTTAGAAAATTTAATTTTTCACATTTTTCCATGAAAAGTGCCAATACCCCCCCCTTTGGGTTCTAGGTGAAAATCTCACTCGACACAAATCAAACAAAAATGTATCCAAGGTTTGTATTGTTGTTCATTTTCATCAAATAAACAAAATAAAACCCAGAATGAATCCTGAAAGACAATAAAAGATCATAAAAGATGCTTCAGCCCGGGTGTTAATGTTACTAAAAGAGCCCAAATTTCTAAAAATATTGCGAAAAACAACAATCTTCTGTTTTAGAGTGAATGTTTGAGGTGTTTAGAAGGCATTTATTTCATTTTTAGAAAATTTAATTTTTCACATTTTTCCATGAAAAGTGCCAATACCCCCCCCTTTGGGTTCTAGGTGAAAATCTCACTCGACACAAATCAAACAAAAATGTATCCAAGGTTTGTATTGTTGTTCATTTTCATCAAATAAACAAAATAAAACCCAGAATGAATCCTGAAAGACAATAAAAGATCATAAAAGATGCTTCAGCCCGGGTGTTAATGTTACTAAAAGAGCCCAAATTTCTAAAAATATTGCGAAAAACAACAATCTTCTGTTTTAGAGTGAATGTTTGAGGTGTTTAGAAGGCATTTATTTCATTTTTAGAAAATTTAATTTTTCACATTTTTCCATGAAAAGTGCCAATACCCCCCCTTTGGGTTCTAGATGAAAATCTAACTTGAAACAAATCAAACAAAAATGTTTCCATGGTGTGTATTGTTGTTCATTTTCATCAAATAAACAAAATAAAACCCAGAATTATTCTTGAAAGACAAGAAATGAGCATTAAAGTTGCTTCAGAGAAAGTGTTAATGTTACTAAAAGAGCCCAAATTTCTAAAAATATTGCGAAAAACAACAATCTTCTGTTTTAGAGTGAATGTTTGAGGTGTTTAGAAGGCATTTATTTCATTTTTAGAAAATTTAATTTTTCACATTTTTCCATGAAAAGTGCCAATACCCCCCTTTGGGTTCTAGGTGAAAATCTCACTCGACACAAATCAAACAAAAATGTATCCAAGGTGTGTATTGTTGTTCATTTTCATCAAATAAACAAAATAAAACCCAGAATGAATCCTGAAAGACAAGAAATGAGCATAAAAGATGCCTCAGCGCAAGTGTTAAGGTTAACTAAAAGAGCCCAAATTTCTAAAAATATTGCGAAAAACAACAATCTTCTGTTTTAGAGTGAATGTTTGAGGTGTTTAGAAGGCATTTATTTCATTTTTAGAAAATTTAATTTTTCACATTTTTCCATGAAAAGTGCCAATACCCCCCCCCCTTGGGTTCTAGGTGAAAATCTCACTCGACACATATCAAACAAAAATGTTTCCATGGTGTGTATTGTTGTTCATTTTCATCCAATAAACAAAATAAAACCAAGAATAAATCCTGAAAGACAGGAAATGAGCATTAAAGATGCTTCAGCGCAAATGGTAATGTTACTAAAAGAGCCAAAATTTCTAAAAATATTGCAAAAAACAACAATTTTCAGTTTAAGAGTGAATGTTTGAGGTGTATAGAAGCCATTTATTTCATTTTTAGAAAATTTAATTTTCCCATTTTTCCATGAAAAGTGCCAATACCTAGAACCCCCTTTGGGTTCTAGGTGAAAATCTCACTCGACACAAATCAAACAAAAATGTTTCCATGGCGTGTATTCTTGTTCATTTTCCTAAAATAAACAAAATAAAACCAAGAATAAATCCTGAAAGACAGGAAATGAGCATTAAAGATGCTTCAGCGCAAATGGTAATGTTACTAAAAGAGCCAAAATTTCTAAAAATATTGCAAAAACAACAATTTTCAGTTTAAGAGTGAATGTTTGAGGTGTATAGAAGCCATTTATTTCATTTTTAGAAAATTTAATTTTCCCATTTTTCCATGAAAAGTGCCAATACCTAGAACCCCCTTTGGGTTCTAGGTGAAAATCTCACTCGACACAAATCAAACAAAAATGTTTCCATGGCGTGTATTCTTGTTCATTTTCCTAAAATAAACAAAATAAAACCAAGAATAAATCCTGAAAGACAAGAAATGAGCATTAAAGATGCTTCAGCGGAAGTGTTAATGTTACTAAAAGTGCCCATATTTCTAAAAATATTGCGAAAAACAACAATTTTCAGTTTTAGAGTGAATGTTTGAGGTGTATAGAAGGCATTTATTTCATTTTTAGTAAATTTAATTTTTCTAATTTTTCCATGAAAAGTGCCAATACCCCCCCCTTTGGGTTCTAGGTGAAAATCTCACTCGACACATATCAAACAAAAATGTTTCCATGGTGTGTATTGTTGTTCATTTTTAATCAAATAAACAAATTAAAACCCAGAATAAATCCTAAAAGACAAGAAATGATCATAAAAGATGCTTCAGCGGAAGTTTTAATGTTACTAAAAGAGCCCAAATTTCTAAAAATATTGCGAAAAACAAAAATTTTCAGTTTTAGAGTAAATGTTTGAGGTGTATAGAAGACAATTATTTCATTTTTAGAAAATGTTATTTTTCACATTTTTCCATGAAAAGTGCCAATACCCCCCCCTTTGGGTTCTAGTTGAAAATCTCACTCGATACAAATCGAACAAAAATGTTTCCATGGTGTGTATTCTTGTTCATTTTCATCAAATAAACAAAATAAAACCCAGAATAAATCCTGAAAGACAAGAAATGGGCGTAAAAGATGCTTCAGCGCAAGTGTTAATGTTACTAAAAGAGCCCAAAATTCCAAAAATATTGCGAAAAACAATAATCTTCTGTTTTAGAGTGAATGTTTGAGGTGTATAGAAGCCATTTATGTCATTTTTAGAAAATTTAATTTTTTCACATTTTTCCATGAAAAGTGCCAATACCCTACCCTCCCTTTGGGTTCTTGGTGAAAATCTCACTCGACAAAAATCGAACAAAAATGTTTCCATGGTGTGTATTCTTGTTCATTTTCATCAAATAAACAAAATAAAACCAAGAATAAATCCTGAAAGACAAGAAATGAGCATAACAGATGCTTCAGCGAAAGTGTTAATGTTACTAAAAGAGCCAAAATTTCTAAAAATATTGCGAAACACCAATAATCTTCTGTTTTAGAGTGAATGTTTGAGGTGTATAGAAGGCATTTATTTCATTTTTAGAAAATATTATTTTTCACATTTTTCCATTAAAAGTGCCAATACCCCCCCCCTTTGGGTTCTAGGTGAAAATCACAATCGACACAAATCGAACAAAAAAGCTTCCATGGTGTGTATTCTTGTTCATTTTCATCCAATAAACAAAATAAAACCCACAATAAATCCTGAAAGACAAGAAATGAGCATAAAACATGCTTCAGCGAAAGTGTTAATGTTACTAAAAGAGCCCAAATTTCTAAAAATATTGCGAAAAACAACAATTTCCAGTTTTAGAGTGAATGTTTGAGGTGTATAGAAGACAATTATTTCATTTTTAGAAAAGTTATTTTTTCACATTTTTCCATGAAAAGTGCCAATACCCCCCCTTTGGGTTCTAGTTGAAAATCTCACTCGATACAAATCGAACAAAAATGTTTCCATGGCGTGTATTCTTGTTCATTTTCATCAAATAAATAAAATAAAACCCAGAATAAATCCTGAAAGACAAGAAATGGGCGTAAAAGATGCTTCAGCGCAAGTGTTAATGTTACTAAAAGAGCCCAAATTTCTAAAAATATTGCGAAAAACAACAATCTTCTGTTTTAGAGTGAATGTTTGAGGTGTTTAGAAGGCATTTATTTCATTTTTAGAAAATTTAATTTTTCACATTTTTCCATGAAAAGTGCCAATACCCCCCCTTTGGGTTCTAGGTGAAAATCTCACTCGACACAAATCAAACAAAAATGTATCCAAGGTTTGTATTGTTGTTCATTTTCATCAAATAAACAAAATAAAACCCAGAATAAATCCTGAAAGACAATAAATGATCATAAAAGATGCTTCAGCGGAAGTGTTAATGTTACTAAAAGAGCCCAAATTTCTAAAAATATTGCGAAAAACAAGAATTTTCAGTTTTAGAGTAAATGTTTGAGGTGTATAGAAGCCATTTATTTCATTTTTAGAAAATATTATTTTTCACATTTTTCCATGAAAAGTGCCAATACCCCCCCGTTTGGGTTCTAGGTGAAAATCTCACTCGACACATATCAAACAAAAATGTTTCCATGGTGTGTATTGTTGTTCATTTTCATCCAATAAACAAAATAAAACCAAGAATAAATCCTGAAAGACAGGAAATGAGCATTAAAGATGCTTCAGCGCAAATGGTAATGTTACTAAAAGAGCCAAAATTTCTAAAAATATTGCAAAAAACAACAATTTTCAGTTTAAGAGTGAATGTTTGAGGTGTATAGAAGCCATTTATTTCATTTTTAGAAAATTTAATTTTCCCATTTTTCCATGAAAAGTGCCAATACCTAGAACCCCCTTTGGGTTCTAGGTGAAAATCTCACTCGACACAAATCAAACAAAAATGTTTCCATGGCGTGTATTCTTGTTCATTTTCCTAAAATAAACAAAATAAAACCAAGAATAAATCCTGAAAGACAAGAAATGAGCATTAAAGATGCTTCAGCGGAAGTGTTAATGTTACTAAAAGAGCCCATATTTCTAAAAATATTGCGAAAAACAACAATTTTCAGTTTTAGAGTGAATGTTTGAGGTGTATAGAAGGCATTTATTTCATTTTTAGTAAATTTAATTTTTCTAATTTTTCCATGAAAAGTGCCAATACCCCCTCCTTTGGGTTCTAGGTGAAAATCTCACTCGAGACATATCAAACAAAAATGTTTCCATGGTGTGTATTGTTGTTCATTTTTATCAAATAAACAAAATAAAACCCAGAATAAATCCTGAGGGACAAGAAATGTGCATAAAAGATGCTTCAGCGCAAGTGTTAATACTACTAAAAGAGCCCAAATTTCTAACAATATTGCGAAAAACAACAATCTCCTGTTTTAGAGTGAATGTTTGAGGTGAATAGAAGGCAATTATTTCATTTTTAGAAAATTTAATTTTTCACATTTTTCCATGAAAAGTGCCAATACCTAGAACCCCCTTTGGGTTCTAGGTGAAAATCTCACTCGACACAAATCAAACAAAAATGTTTCCATGGCGAGTATTCTTGTTCATTTTCCTAAAATAAACAAAATAAAACCAAGAATAAATCCTGAAAGACAAGAAATGAGCATTAAAGATGCTTCAGCGGAAGTGTTAATGTTACTAAAAGAGCCGATATTTCTAAAAATATTGCGAAAAACAACAATTTTCAGTTTTAGAGTGAATTTTTGAGGTGTATAGAAGGCAATTATTTTATTTTTAGAAAATTTAATTTTTCACATTTTTCTATGGAAAGTGCCAATACCCCCCCTTTGGGTTCTAGGTGAAAATCTCACTCGACACAAATCGAACAAAAATGCTTCCATGGTGTGTATTCTTGTTCATTTTCATCAAATAAACAAAATAAAACCAAGAATAAATCCTGAAAGACAGGAAATGAGCATTAAAGATGCTTCAGCGCAAATGGTAATGTTACTAAAAGAGCCAAAATTTCTAAAAATATTGCAAAAAACAACAATTTTCAGTTTAAGAGTGAATGTTTGAGGTGTATAGAAGCCATTTATTTCATTTTTAGAAAATTTAATTTTCCCATTTTTCCATGAAAAGTGGCAATACCTAGAACCCCCTTTGGGTTCTAGGTGAAAATCTCACTCGACACAAATCAAACAAAAATGTTTCCATGGCGTGTATTCTTGTTCATTTTCCTAAAATAAACAAAATAAAACCAAGAATAAATCCTGAAAGACAGGAAATGAGCATTAAAGATGCTTCAGCGCAAATGGTAATGTTACTAAAAGAGCCAAAATTTCTAAAAATATTGCAAAAACAACAATTTTCAGTTTAAGAGTGAATGTTTGAGGTGTATAGAAGCCATTTATTTCATTTTTAGAAAATTTAATTTTCCCATTTTTCCATGAAAAGTGCCAATACCTAGAACCCCCTTTGGGTTCTAGGTGAAAATCTCACTCGACACAAATCAAACAAAAATGTTTCCATGGCGTGTATTCTTGTTCATTTTCCTAAAATAAACAAAATAAAACCAAGAATAAATCCTGAAAGACAAGAAATGAGCATTAAAGATGCTTCAGCGGAAGTGTTAATGTTACTAAAAGTGCCCATATTTCTAAAAATATTGCGAAAAACAACAATTTTCAGTTTTAGAGTGAATGTTTGAGGTGTATAGAAGGCATTTATTTCATTTTTAGTAAATTTAATTTTTCTAATTTTTCCATGAAAAGTGCCAATACCCCCCCCTTTGGGTTCTAGGTGAAAATCTCACTCGACACATATCAAACAAAAATGTTTCCATGGTGTGTATTGTTGTTCATTTTTAATCAAATAAACAAATTAAAACCCAGAATAAATCCTAAAAGACAAGAAATGATCATAAAAGATGCTTCAGCGGAAGTTTTAATGTTACTAAAAGAGCCCAAATTTCTAAAAATATTGCGAAAAACAAAAATTTTCAGTTTTAGAGTAAATGTTTGAGGTGTATAGAAGACAATTATTTCATTTTTAGAAAATGTTATTTTTCACATTTTTCCATGAAAAGTGCCAATACCCCCCCCTTTGGGTTCTAGTTGAAAATCTCACTCGATACAAATCGAACAAAAATGTTTCCATGGTGTGTATTCTTGTTCATTTTCATCAAATAAACAAAATAAAACCCAGAATAAATCCTGAAAGACAAGAAATGGGCGTAAAAGATGCTTCAGCGCAAGTGTTAATGTTACTAAAAGAGCCCAAAATTCCAAAAATATTGCGAAAAACAATAATCTTCTGTTTTAGAGTGAATGTTTGAGGTGTATAGAAGCCATTTATGTCATTTTTAGAAAATTTAATTTTTTCACATTTTTCCATGAAAAGTGCCAATACCCTACCCTCCCTTTGGGTTCTTGGTGAAAATCTCACTCGACAAAAATCGAACAAAAATGTTTCCATGGTGTGTATTCTTGTTCATTTTCATCAAATAAACAAAATAAAACCAAGAATAAATCCTGAAAGACAAGAAATGAGCATAACAGATGCTTCAGCGAAAGTGTTAATGTTACTAAAAGAGCCAAAATTTCTAAAAATATTGCAAAACACCAATAATCTTCTGTTTTAGAGTGAATGTTTGAGGTGTATAGAAGGCATTTATTTCATTTTTAGAAAATATTATTTTTCACATTTTTCCATTAAAAGTGCCAATACCCCCCCCTTTGGGTTCTAGGTGAAAATCACAATCGACACAAATCGAACAAAAAAGCTTCCATGGTGTGTATTCTTGTTCATTTTCATCCAATAAACAAAATAAAACCCACAATAAATCCTGAAAGACAAGAAATGAGCATAAAACATGCTTCAGCGAAAGTGTTAATGTTACTAAAAGAGCCCAAATTTCTAAAAATATTGCGAAAAACAACAATTTCCAGTTTTAGAGTGAATGTTTGAGGTGTATAGAAGACAATTATTTCATTTTTAGAAAAGTTATTTTTTCACATTTTTCCATGAAAAGTGCCAATACCCCCCCTTTGGGTTCTAGTTGAAAATCTCACTCGATACAAATCGAACAAAAATGTTTCCATGGCGTGTATTCTTGTTCATTTTCATCAAATAAATAAAATAAAACCCAGAATAAATCCTGAAAGACAAGAAATGGGCGTAAAAGATGCTTCAGCGCAAGTGTTAATGTTACTAAAAGAGCCCAAATTTCTAAAAATATTGCGAAAAACAACAATCTTCTGTTTTAGAGTGAATGTTTGAGGTGTTTAGAAGGCATTTATTTCATTTTTAGAAAATTTAATTTTTCACATTTTTCCATGAAAAGTGCCAATACCCCCCCCTTTGGGTTCTAGGTGAAAATCTCACTCGACACAAATCAAACAAAAATGTATCCAAGGTTTGTATTGTTGTTCATTTTCATCAAATAAACAAAATAAAACCCAGAATAAATCCTGAAAGACAATAAATGATCATAAAAGATGCTTCAGCGGAAGTGTTAATGTTACTAAAAGAGCCCAAATTTCTAAAAATATTGCGAAAAACAAGAATTTTCAGTTTTAGAGTAAATGTTTGAGGTGTATAGAAGCCATTTATTTCATTTTTAGAAAATATTATTTTTCACATTTTTCCATGAAAAGTGCCAATACCCCCCCGTTTGGGTTCTAGGTGAAAATCTCACTCGACACATATCAAACAAAAATGTTTCCATGGTGTGTATTGTTGTTCATTTTCATCCAATAAACAAAATAAAACCAAGAATAAATCCTGAAAGACAGGAAATGAGCATTAAAGATGCTTCAGCGCAAATGGTAATGTTACTAAAAGAGCCAAAATTTCTAAAAATATTGCAAAAAACAACAATTTTCAGTTTAAGAGTGAATGTTTGAGGTGTATAGAAGCCATTTATTTCATTTTTAGAAAATTTAATTTTCCCATTTTTCCATGAAAAGTGCCAATACCTAGAACCCCCTTTGGGTTCTAGGTGAAAATCTCACTCGACACAAATCAAACAAAAATGTTTCCATGGCGTGTATTCTTGTTCATTTTCCTAAAATAAACAAAATAAAACCAAGAATAAATCCTGAAAGACAAGAAATGAGCATTAAAGATGCTTCAGCGGAAGTGTTAATGTTACTAAAAGAGCCCATATTTCTAAAAATATTGCGAAAAACAACAATTTTCAGTTTTAGAGTGAATGTTTGAGGTGTATAGAAGGCATTTATTTCATTTTTAGTAAATTTAATTTTTCTAATTTTTCCATGAAAAGTGCCAATACCCCCTCCTTTGGGTTCTAGGTGAAAATCTCACTCGAGACATATCAAACAAAAATGTTTCCATGGTGCGTATTGTTGTTCATTTTTATCAAATAAACAAAATAAAACCCAGAATAAATCCTGAGGGACAAGAAATGTGCATAAAAGATGCTTCAGCGCAAGTGTTAATACTACTAAAAGAGCCCAAATTTCTAACAATATTGCGAAAAACAACAATCTCCTGTTTTAGAGTGAATGTTTGAGGTGAATAGAAGGCAATTATTTCATTTTTAGAAAATTTAATTTTTCACATTTTTCCATGAAAAGTGCCAATACCTAGAACCCCCTTTGGGTTCTAGGTGAAAATCTCACTCGACACAAATCAAACAAAAATGTTTCCATGGCGAGTATTCTTGTTCATTTTCCTAAAATAAACAAAATAAAACCAAGAATAAATCCTGAAAGACAAGAAATGAGCATTAAAGATGCTTCAGCGGAAGTGTTAATGTTACTAAAAGAGCCGATATTTCTAAAAATATTGCGAAAAACAACAATTTTCAGTTTTAGAGTGAATTTTTGAGGTGTATAGAAGGCAATTATTTTATTTTTAGAAAATTT
>NW_027287389.1:0-67769 GCF_022747635.1 Hetaerina americana | reverse complement strand
GAAACAAGTCTAACATATGTGAATCCTTGGTCTTGATTGTTGTTCATTGTCGACAATAAAACCAAAAGAGACCTATGAAGCCCTGTCAAAATCGATAAAAACAACAAAAAATGCTTGTTTAAAGTTTTTTTGTTTATGACAAAGAGGAAAAGTATCCATTAATATTGCGTATAACGCATTCTTTTGTTTGTGGAATCAATGTTTTGGGCGTTTCTAAGGCTTTCGTTCCATTTTTCGAATGATTTACTACTCTCAATTAACCAATGAAAAGTTCCAATTCCCCCACCCCTGCCTAATTCACTTCAAGTGCGTCTTTCTAAATTGAAACAAGTCTAACATATGTGAATCCTTGGTCTTGATTGTTGTTCATTGTCGACAATAAAACCAAAAGAGACCTATGAAGCCCTGTCAAAATCGATAAAAACAACAAAAAATGCTTTGTTTAAAGTTTTTTTGTTTATGACAAAGAGGAAAAGTATCCATTAATATTGCGTATAACGGCATTCTTTTGTTTGTGGAATCAATGTTTTTGGGCGTTTCTAAGGCTTTCGTTCCATTTTTCGAATGATTTACTACTCTCAATTAACCAATGAAAAGTTCCAATTCCCCCACCCCTGCCTAATTCACTTCAAGTGTGTCTTTCTAAATTGAAACAAGTCTAACATATGTGAATCCTTGGTCTTGATTGTTGTTCATTGTCGACAATAAAACCAAAAGAGACCTATTAAGCCCTGTCAAAATCGATAAAAACAACAAAAATGCTTTGTTTAAAGTTTTTGTTGTTATGACAAAGAGGAAAAGTATCCATTAATATTGCGTATAACGGCATTCTTTTGTTTGTGCAATCAATGTTTTGGGCGTTTCTAAGGCTTTCGTTCCATTTTTCGAATGATTTACTACTCTAAATTAACCAATGAAAAGTTCCAATTCCCCCACCCCTGCCTAATTCACTTCAAGTGCGTCTTTCTAAATTGAAACAAGTCTAACATATGTTAATCCTTGGTCTTGATTGTTGTTCATTGTCGACAATAAAACCAAAAGAGACCTATGAAGCCCTGTCAAAATCGATAAAAACAACAAAAAATGCTTTGTTTAAAGTTTTTTTGTTTATGACAAAGAGGAAAAGTATCCATTAATATTGCGTATAACGGCATTCTTTTGTTTGTGGAATCAATGTTTTGGGCGTTTCTAAGGCTTTCGTTCCATTTTTCGAATGATTTACTACTCTCAATTAACCAATGAAATGTGCCAATTCCCCCACCCCTGCCTAATTCACTTCAAGTGTGTCTTTCTAAATTGAAACAAGTCTAACATATGTGAATCCTTGGTCTTGATTGTTGTTCATTGTCGACAATAAAACCAAAAGAGACCTATGAAGCCCTGTCAAAATCGATAAAAACAACAAAAAAATGCTTTGTTTAAAGTTTTTTTGTTTATGACAAAGAGGAAAAGTATCCATTAATATTGCGTTTAACGGCATTCTTTTGTTTGTGGAATCAATGTTTGGGGCGTTTCTAAGGCTTTCGTTCCATTTTTCGAATGATTTACTACTCTCAATTAACCAATGAAAAGTTCCATTTCCCCCACCCCTGCCTAATTCACTTCAAGTGTGTCTTTCTAAATTGAAACAAGTCTAACATATGTGAATCCTTGGTCTTGATTGTTGTTCATTGTCGACAATAAAACCAAAAGAGACCTATGAAGCCCTGTCAAAATCGATAAAAACAACAAAAAATGCTTTGTTTAAAGTTTTTTTGTTTATGACAAAGAGGAAAAGTATCCATTAACATTGCGTAAAACGGCATTCTTTTGTTTGTGGAATCAATGTTTTGGGCGTTTCTAAGGCTTTCGTTCCATTTTTCGAATGATTTACTACTCTCAATTAACCAATGAAAAATTCCAATTCCCCACCCCTGCCTAATTCACTTCAAGTGTGTCTTTCTAAATTGAAACAAGTCTAACATATGTGAATCCTTGGTCTTGATTGTTGTTCATTGTCGACAATAAAACCAAAAGAGACCTATGAAGCCCTGTCAAAATCGATAAAAACAACAAAAAATGCTTTGTTTAAAGTTTTTTTGTTTATGACAAAGAGGAAAAGTATCCATTAACATTGCGTATAACGGCATTCTTTTGTTTGTGGAATCAATGTTTTGGGCGTTTCTAAGGCTTTCGTTCCATTTTTCGAATGATTTACTACTCTCAATTAACCAATGAAAAGTGCCAATTCCCCCACCCCTGCCTAATTCACTTCAAGTGTGTCTTTCTAAATTGAAACAAGTCTAACATATGTTAATCCTTGGTCTTGATTGTTGTTCATTGTCGACAATAAAACCAAAAGAGACCTATGAAGCCCTGTCAAAATCGATAAAAACAACAAAAAAGCTTTGTTTAAAGTTTTTTTGTTTATGACAAAGAGGAAAAGTATCCATTAATATTGCGTATAACGGCATTCTTTTGTTTGTGGAATCAATGTTTTGGGCGTTTCTAAGGCTTTCGTTCCATTTTTCGAATGATTTACTACTCTCAATTAACCAATGAAAAGTTCCAATTCCCCCACCCCTGCCTAATTCACTTCAAGTGTGTCTTTCTAAATTGAAACAAGTCTAACATATGTGAATCCTTGGTCTTGATTGTTGTTCATTGTCGACAATAAAACCAAAAGAGACCTATGAAGCCCTGTCAAAATCGATAAAAACAACAAAAAATGCTTTGTTTAAAGTTTTTTTGTTATGACAAAGAGGAAAAGTATCCATTAACATTGCGTATAACGGCTTCTTTTGTTTGTGGAATCAATGTTTTGGGCGTTTCTAGGCTTTCGTTCCATTTTTCGAATGATTTACTACTCTCAATTAACCAATGAAAAGTTCCAATTCCCCACCCCTGCCTAATTCACTTCAAGTGTGTCTTTCTAAATTGAAACAAGTCTACATATGTGAATCCTTGGTCTTGATTGTTGTTCATTGTCGACAATAAAACCAAAAGAGACCTATGAAGCCCTGTCAAAATCGATAAAAACAACAAAAAATGCTTTGTTTAAAGTTTTTTTTGTTTATGACAAAGAGGAAAAGTATCCATTAATATTGCGTATAACGGCATTCTTTTGTTTGTGGAATCAATGTTTTGGGCGTTTCTAAGGCTTTCGTTCCATTTTTCGAATGATTTACTACTCTCAATTAACCAATGAAAAGTTCCAATTCCCCCACCCCTGCCTAATTCACTTCAAGTGTGTCTTTCTAAATTGAAACAAGTCTAACATATGTTAATCCTTGGTCTTGATTGTTGTTCATTGTTGACAATAAAACCAAAAGAGACCTATGAAGCCCTGTCAAAATCGATAAAAACAACAAAAAATGCTTTGTTTAAAGTTTTTTTGTTTATGACAAAGAGGAAAAGTATCCATTAACATTGCGTATAACGGCATTCTTTTGTTTGTGGAATCAATGTTTTGGGCGTTTCTAAGGCTTTCGTTCCATTTTTCGAATGATTTACTACTCTCAATTAACCAATGAAAAGTTCCAATTCCCCCACCCCTGCCTAATTCACTTCAAGTGTGTCTTTCTAAATTGAAAACAAGTCTAACATATGTGAATCCTTGGTCTTGATTGTTGTTCATTGTCGACAATAAAACCAAAAGAGACCTATGAAGCCCTGTCAAAATCGATAAAAACAACAAAAAATGCTTTGTTTAAAGTTTTTTTGTGTATGACAAAGAGGAAAAGTATCCATTAATATTGCGTATAACGGCATTCTTTTGTTTGTGGAATCAATGTTTTGGGCGTTTCTAAGGCTTTCGTTCCATTTTTCGAATGATTTACTACTCTCAATTAACCAATGAAAAGTGCCAATTCCCCCACCCCTGCCTAATTCACTTCAAGTGTGTCTTTCTTAATTGAAACAAGTCTAACATATGTGAATCCTTGGTCTTGATTGTGTTCATTGTCGACAATAAAACCAAAAGAGACCTATGAAGCCCTGTCAAAATCGATAAAAACAACAAAAAATGCTTTGTTTAAAGTTTTTTGTTTATGACAAAGAGGAAAAGTATCCATTAACATTGCGTATAACGGCATTATTTTGTTTGTGGAATCAATGTTTTGGGGCGTTTCTAAGGCTTTCGTTCCATTTTTCGAATGATTTACTACTCTCAATTAACCAATGAAAAGTGCCAATTCCCCCCCCCCTGCCTAATTCACTTCAAGTGTGTCCTTCTAAATTGAAACAAGTCTAACATATGTGAATCCTTGGTCTTGATTGTTGTTCATTTTCGACAATAAAAACCAAAGAGACCTATGAAGCCCTGTCAAAATCGATAAAAACAACAAAAAATGCTTTGTTTAAAGTTTTTTTGTTTATGACAAAGAGGAAAAGTATCCATTAATATTGCGTATAACGGCATTCTTTTGTTTGTGGAATCAATGTTTTGGGCGTTTCTAAGGCTTTCGTTCCATTTTTCGAATGATTTACTACTCTCAATTAACCAATGAAAAGTGCCAATTCCCCCACCCCTGCCTAATTCACTTCAAGTGTGTCTTTCTAAATTGAAACAAGTCTAACATATGTGAATCCTTGGTCTTGATTGTTGTTCATTGTCGACAATAAAACCAAAAGAGACCTATGAAGCCCTGTCAAAATCGATAAAAACAACAAAAAATGCTTTGTTTAAAGTTTTTTTGTTTATGACAAAGAGGAACAGGTATCCATTAATACTGCGTATAACGGCATTCTTTTGTTTGAGGAATCAATGTTTTGGGCGTTTCTAAGGCTTTCGTTCCATTTTTCGAATGATTTACTACTCTCAATTAACCAATGAAAAGTGCCAATTCCCCCACCCCTGCCTAATTCACTACAAGTGTGTCTTTCTAAATTGAAACAAGTCTAACATATGTGAATCCTTGGTCTTGATTGTTGTTCTTGTCGACAATAAAACCAAAAGAGACCTATGAGCCCTGTCAAAATCGATAAAAACATCAAAAAATGCTTTGTTTAAAGTTTTTTTGTTTATGACAAAGAGGAGAAGTATCCATTAACATTGCGTATAACGGCATTCTTTTGTTTGAGGAATCAATGTTTTGGGCGTTTCTAAGGCTTTCGTTCCATTTTTCGAATGATTTACTACTCTCAATTAACCAATGAAAAGTGCCAATTCCCCCACCCCTGCCTAATTCACTTCAAGTGTGTCTTTCTAATTGAAACAAGTCTAACATATGTGAATCCTTGGTCTTGATTGTTGTTCATTGTCGACAATAAAACCAAAAGAGACCTATGAAGCCCTGTCAAAATCGATAAAAACAACAAAAAATGCTTTGTTTAAAGTTTTTTTGTTTATGACAAAGAGGAAAAGTATCCATTAACATTGCGTATAACGGCATTCTTTTGTTTGTGGAATCAATGTTTTGGGCGTTTCTAAGGCTTTCGTTCCATTTTTCGATGATTTACTACTCTCAATTAACCAATGAAAAGTGCCAATTCCCCCCCCCCTGCCTAATTCACTTCAACTGTGTCTTTCTAAATTGAAACAAGTCTAACATATGTGAATCCTTGGTCTTGATTGTTGTTCATTGTCGACAATAAAACCAAAAGAGACCTATGAAGCTCTGTCAAAATCGATAAAAACAACAAAAAATGCTTTGTTTAAGTTTTTTTGTTTATGACAAAGAGGAAAAGTATCCATTATATTGCGTATAACGGCATTCTTTTGTTTGTGGAATCAATGTTTTGGGCGTTTCTAAGGCTTTCGTTCCATTTTTCGAATGATTTACTACTCTCAATTAACCAATGAAAAGTGCCAATTCCCCCCCCCTGCCTAATTCACTTCAAGTGTGTCTTTCTAAATTGAAACAAGTCTAACATATGTGAATCCTTGGTCTTGATTGTTGTTCATTGTCGACAATAAAACCAAAAGAGACCTATGAAGCCCTGTCAAAATCGATAAAAAACAACAAAAAATGCTTTGGTTAAAGTTTTTTGTTTATGACAAAGAGGAAAAGTATCCATTAATATTGCGTATAACGGCATTCTTTGTTTGTGGAATCAATGTTTTGGGCGTTTCTAAGGCTTTCGTTCCATTTTTCGAATGATTTACTGCTCTCAATTAACCAATGAAAAGTTCCAATTCCCCCACCCCTGCCTAATTCACTTCAAGTGTGTCTTTCTAAATTGAAACAAGTGTAACATATGTGAATCCTTGGGTCTTAATTGTTGTTCATTTTCGACAATAAAACCAAAAGAGACCTATGAAGCCCTGTCAAAATCGATAAAAACAACAAAAAATGCTTTGTTTAAAAGTTTTTTTGTTTATGACAAAGAGGAAAAGTATCCATTAATATTGCGTATAACGGCATTCTTTTGTTTGTGGAATCAATGTTTTGGGCGTTCTAAGGCTTTCGTTCCATTTTTCGAATGATTTACTACTCTCAATTAACCAATGAAAAGTTCCAATTCCCCCACCCCTGCCTAATTCACTTCAAGTGTGTCTTTCTAAATTGAAACAAGTCTAACATATGTGAATCCTTGGTCTTGATTGTTGTTCATTTTCGACAATAAAACCAAAAGAGACCTATGAAGCCCTGTCAAAATCGATAAAAACAACAAAAAAATGCTTTGTTTAAGTTTTTTTGTTTATGACAAAGAGGAAAAGTATCCATTAACATTGCGTATAACGGCATTCTTTTGGTTTGTGGAATCAATGTTTTGGGCGTTTCTAAGGCTTTCGTTCCATTTTTCGAATGATTTACTACTCTCAATTAACCAATGAAAAGTTCCAATTCCCCCACCCCTGCCTAATTCACTTCAAGTGTGTCTTTCTAAATTGAAACAAGTCTAACATATGTGAATCCTGGTCTTGATTGTTGTTCATTGTCGACAATAAAACCAAAAGAGACCTATGAAGCCCTGTCAAAATCGATAAAAACAACAAAAAATGCTTTGTTTAAAGTTTTTTTGTTTATGACAAAGAGGAAAAGTATCCATTAATATTGCGTATAACGGCATTCTTTTGTTTGTGGAATCAATGTTTTGGGCGTTTCTAAGGCTTTCGTTCCATTTTTCGAATGATTTACTACTCTCAATTAACCAATGAAAAGTTCCAATTCCCCCACCCCTGCCTAATTCACTTCAAGTGTGTCTTTCTAAATTGAAACAAGTCTAACATATGTGAATCCTTGGTCTTGATTGTTGTTCATTGTCGACAATAAAACCAAAAGAGACCTATGAAGCCCTGTCAAAATCGATAAAAACAACAAAAAATGCTTTGTTTAAAGTTTTTTTGTTTATGACAAAGAGGAAAAGTATCCATTAACATTGCGTATAACGGCATTCTTTTGTTTGTGGAATCAATGTTTTGGGCGTTTCTAAGGCTATCGTTCCATTTTTCGAATGATTTACTACTCTCAATTAACCAATGAAAAGTTCCAATTCCCCCACCCCTGCCTAATTCACTTCAAGTGTGTCTTTCTAAATTGAAACAAGTCTAACATATGTGAATCCTTGGTCTTGATTGTTGTTCATTGTCGACAATAAAACCAAAAGAGACCTATGAAGCCCTGTCAAAATCGATAAAACAACAAAAAATGCTTTGTTTAAAGTTTTTTTTGTTATGACAAAGAGGAAAAGTATCCATTAATATTGCGTATAACGGCATTCTTTGTTTGTGGAATCAATGTTTTGGGCGTTTCTAAGGCTTTCGTTCCATTTTTCGAATGATTTACTACTCTCAATTAACCAATGAAAAGTTCCAATTCCCCCACCCCTGCCTAATTCACTTCAAGTGTGTCTTTCTAAATTGAAACAAGTCTAACATATGTGAATCCTTGGTCTTGATTGTTGTTCATTGTCGACAATAAAACCAAAAGAGACCTATGAAGCCATGTCAAAATCGATAAAAACAACAAAAAATGCTTTGTTTAAAGTTTTTTTGTTTATGACAAAGAGGAAAAGTATCCATTAATATTGCGTATAACGGCATTCTTTTGTTTGTGGAATCAATGTTTTGGGCGTTTCTAAGGCTTTCGTTCCATTTTTCGAATGATTTACTACTCTCAATTAACCAATGAAAAGTTCCAATTCCCCCACCCCTGCCTAATTCACTTCAAGTGTGTCTTTCTAAATTGAAACAAGGTCTAACATATGTGAATCCTTGGTCCTTGATTGTTGTTCATTGTCGACAATAAAACCAAAAGAGACCTATGAAGCCCTGTCAAAATCGATAAAAACAACAAAAAATGCTTTGTTTAAAGTTTTTTTGTTTATGACAAAGAGGAAAAGTATCCATTAATATTGCGTATAACGGCATTCTTTTGTTTGTGGAATCAATGTTTTGGGCGTTTCTAAGGCTTTCGTTCCATTTTTCGAATGATTTACTACTCTCAATTAACCAATGAAAAGTGCCAATTCCCCCACCCCTGCCTAATTCACTTCAAGTGTGTCTTTCTAAATTGAAACAAGTCTAACATATGTGAATCCTTGGTCTTGATTGTTGTTCATTGTCGACAATAAAACCAAAAGAGACCTATGAAGCCCTGTCAAAATCGATAAAAACAACAAAAAATGCTTTGTTTACAGTCTTTTTGTTTATGACAAAGAGGAAAAGTATCCATTAATATTGCGTATAACGGCATTCTTTTGTTTGTGGAATCAATGTTTTGGGCGTTTCTAAGGCTTTCGTTCCATTTTTCGAATGATTTACTACTCTCAATTAACCAATGAAAAGTTCCAATTCCCCCCACTCCTCCCTAATTCACTTCAAGTGTGTCTTTCTAAATTGAAACAAGTCTAACATATGTGAATCCTTGGTCTTGATTGTTGTTCATTGTCGACAATAAAACCAAAAGAGACCTATGAAGCCCTGTCAAAATCGATAAAAACAACAAAAAATGCTTTGTTTAAAGTTTTTTTGTTTATGACAAAGAGGAAAAGTATCCATTAATATTGCGTATAACGGCATTCTTTTGTTTGTGGAATCAATGTTTTGGGCGTTTCAAAGGCTTTCGTTCCATTTTTCGAATGATTTACTACTCTCAATTAACCAATGAAAAGTGCCAATTCCCCCACCCCTGCCTAATTCACTTCAAGTGTGTCTTTCTAAATTGAAACAAGTCTAACATATGTGAATCCTTGGTCTTGATTGTTGTTCATTGTCGACAATAAAACCAAAAGAGACCTATGAAGCCCTGTCAAAATCGATAAAAACAACAAAAAATGCTTTGTTTAAAGTTTTTTTGTTTATGACAAAGAGGAAAAGTATCCATTAATATTGCGTATAACGGCATTCTTTTGTTTGTGGAATCAATGTTTTGGGCGTTTCTAAGGCTTTCGTTCCATTTTTCGAATGATTTACTACTCTCAATTAACCAATGAAAAGTTCCAATTCCCCCACCCCTGCCTAATTCACTTCAAGTGTGTCTTTCTAAATTGAAACAAGTCTAACATATGTGAATCCTTGGTCTTGATTGTTGTTCATTTTCGACAATAAAACCAAAAGAGACCTATGAAGCCCTGTCAAAATCGATAAAAACAACAAAAAATGCTTTGTTTAAAGTTTTTTTGTTTATGACAAAGAGGAAAAGTATCCATTAATATTGCGTATAACGGCATTCTTTTGTTTGTGGAATCAATGTTTTGGGCGTTTCTAAGGCTTTCGTTCCATTTTTCGAATGATTTACTACTCTCAATTAACCAATGAAAAGTTCCAATTCCCCCACCCCTGCCTAATTCACTTCAAGTGTGTCTTTCTAAATTGAAACAAGTCTAACATATGTGAATCCTTGGTCTTGATTGTTGTTCATTGTCGACAATAAAACCAAAAGAGACCTATGAAGCCCTGTCAAAATCGATAAAAACAACAAAAAATGCTTTGTTTAAAGTTTTTTTGATTATGACAAAGAGGAAAAGTATCCATTAATATTGCGTATAACGGCATTCTTTTATTTGAGGAATCAATGTTTTGGGCGTTTCTTAGGCTTTTGTTCCATTTTTCGAATGATTTACTACTCTCAATTAACCAATGAAAAGTGCCAATTCCCCCCCCCTGCCTAATTCACTTCAAGTGTGTCTTTCTAAATTGAAACAAGTCTAACATATGTGAATCCTTGGTCTTGATTGTTGTTCATTGTCGACAATAAAACCAAAAGAGACCTATGAAGCCCTGTCAAAATCGATAAAAACAACAAAAAATGCTTTGTTTAAAGTTTTTTTGTTTATGACAAAGAGGAAAATATCCATTAATATTGCGTATAACGGCATTCTTTTGTTTGTGGAATCAATGTTTTGGGCGTTTCTAAGGCTTTCGTTCCATTTTTCGAATGATTTACTACTCTCAATTAACCAATGAAAAGTTCCAATTCCCCCACCCCTGCCTAATTCACTTCAAGTGTGTCTTTCTAAATTGAAACAAGTCTAACATATGTGAATCCTTGGTCTTGATTGTTGTTCATTGTCGACAATAAAACCAAAAGAGACCTATGAAGCCCTGTCAAAATCGATAAAAACAACAAAAAATGCTTTGTTTAAAGTTTTTTTGTTTATGACAAAGAGGAAAAGTATCCATTAATATTGCGTATAACGGCATTCTTTTGTTTGAGGAATCAATGTTTTGGGCGTTTCTAAGGCTTTCGTTCCATTTTTCGAATGATTTACTACTCTCAATTAACCAATGAAAAGTTCCAATTCCCCCACCCCTGCCTAATTCACTTCAAGTGTGTCTTTCTAAATTGAAACAAGTCTAACATATGTGAATCCTTGGTCTTGATTGTTGTTCATTGTCGACAATAAAACCAAAAGAGACCTATGAAGCCCTGTCAAAATCGATAAAAACAACAAAAAATGCTTTGTTTAAAGTTTTTTTGATTATGACAAAGAGGAAAAGTATCCATTAATATTGCGTATAACGGCATTCTTTTGTTTGAGGAATCAATGTTTTGGGCGTTTCTAAGGCTTTCGTTCCATTTTTCGAATGATTTACTACTCTAAATTAACAAATGAAAAGTGCCAATTCCCCCACCCCTGCCTAATTCACTTCAAGTGTGTCTTTCTAAATTGAAACAAGTCTAACATATGTGAATCCTTGGTCTTGATTGTTGTTCATTGTCGACAATAAAACCAAAAGAGACCTATGAAGCCCTGTCAAAATCGATAAAAACAACAAAAAATGCTTTGTTTAAAGTTTTTTTGATTATGACAAAGAGGAAAAGTATCCATTAATATTGCGTATAACGGCATTCTTTTGTTTGAGGAATCAATGTTTTGGGCGTTTCTAAGGCTTTCGTTCCATTTTTCGAATGATTTACTACTCTCAATTAACAAATGAAAAGTGCCAATTCCCCCACCCCTGCCTAATTCACTTCAAGTGTGTCTTTCTAAATTGAAACAAGTCTAACATATGTGAATCCTTGGTCTTGATTGTTGTTCATTGTCGACAATAAAACCAAAAGAGACCTATGAAGCCCTGTCAAAATCGATAAAAACAACAAAAAATGCTTTGTTTAAAGTTTTTTTGTGTATGACAAAGAGGAAAAGTATCCATTAATATTGCGTATAACGGCATTCTTTTGTTTGAGGAATCAATGTTTTGGGCGTTTCTAAGGCTTTCGTTCCATTTTTCGAATGATTTACTACTCTCAATTAACCAATGAAAAGTGCCAATTCCCCCACCCCTGCCTAATTCACTTCAAGTGTGTCTTTCTAAATTGAAACAAGTCTAACATATGTGAATCCTTGGTCTTGATTGTTGTTCATTGTCGACAATAAAATCAAAAGAGACCTATGAAGCCCTGTCAAAATCGAGAAAAACATCAAAAAATGCTTTGTTTAAAGTTTTTTTGTTTATGACAAAGAGGAAAAGTATCCATTAATATTGCGTATAACGGCATTCTTTTGTTTGAGGAATCAATGTTTTGGGCGTTTCTAAGGCTTTCGTTCCATTTTTCGAATGATTTACTACTCTCAATTAACCAATGAAAAGTGCCAATTCCCCCACCCCTGCCTAATTCACTTCAAGTGTGTCTTTCTAAATTGAAACAAGTCTAACATATGTGAATCCTTGGTCTTGATTGTTGTTCATTGTCGACAATAAAATCAAAAGAGACCTATGAAGCCCTGTCAAAATCGAGAAAAACATCAAAAAATGCTTTGTTTAAAGTTTTTTTGTTTATGACAAAGAGGAAAAGTATCCATTAATATTGCGTAAAACGGCATTCTTTTGTTTTAAGAATCAATGTTTTGGGCGTTTCTAAGGCTTTCGTTCCATTTTTTGAAAGTTTTACTTCTCTCAATTAACCAATGAAAAGTGCCAATTCCCCCCCCCCTGCCTAATTCACTTCAAGTGTGTCTTTCTAAATTGAAACAAGTCTAACATATGTGAATCCTTGGTCTTGATTGTTGTTCATTGTCGACAATAAAACCAAAAGAGACCTATGAAGCCCTGTCAAAATCGATAAAAACGACAAAAAATGCTTTGTTAAAAGTTTATTTGTTTATGACAAAAAGGAAAAATATCCATTAATTATTCGTATAACGGCATTCTTTTGTTTGAGGAATCAATGTTTTGGGCGTTTCTAAGGCTTTCGTTCCATTTTTCGAATGATTTACTACTCTCAATTAACCAATGAAAAGTGCCAATTCCCCCCCCCTGCCTAATTCACTTCAAGTGTGTCTATCTAAATTGAAACAAGTCTAACATATGTGAATCCTTGGTCCTGATTGTTGTTCATTGTCGACAATCAAACGAAAAGAGACCAATGAATCCCTGTCAAAATCGAGAAAAACATCAAAAAATGCTTTGTTTAAAGTTTTTTTGTTATTGACAAAGAGGACACATCCATTAATATTGCGTAAAACGGCATTCTTTTGTTTTAAGAAACAACGTTCTGGGCGTTTCTAAGGCTTTTGTTCCATTTTTTGAAAGTTTTACTTCTCTCAATTAACCAATGAAAAGTGCCAATTCCCCCAACCCCTCCCTAATTGACTTCAAATGTGGCATTCTCAATTGAAACAAGTCTAACATATGTGATTCCTTGGTCCTGATGTTGTTCATTGTCGACAATCAAACCAAAAGAGACCAATGAATCCCTGTCAAAATCAAGAAAAACGACAAAAAATGCTTTGTTTAAAGTTTTTTTGTTTATGACAAAGAGGACACATATCAATTAATATTGCGTAAAACGGCATTCTTTTGTTTCAAGAACCAACGTTCTGGGCGTTTCTAAGGCTTTTGTTCCATTTTTTGAAAGTTTTATTTCTCTCAATTAACCAATGAGAAGTGCCAATTTCCCCCACCCCTCCCTAATTGACTTCAAATGTGGCATTCTCAATTGAAACAAGTCTAACATATGTGATTCCATGGTCCTGATTGTTGTTCGTTTTCGACAATCAAACCAAAAGAGACCAATGAATCCCTGTCAAATTCAATAAAAACGACAAAAAATGCTTTGTTTAAAGTTTTTTTGTTTATGACAAAGAGGACACATATCCATTAATATTGCGTAAAACGGCATTCTTTTGTTTTAAGAATCAGTGTTTTGGGCGTTTCTAAGGCTTTTGTTCCATTTTTTGAAAGTTTTACTTCTCTCAGTTAACCAATGAGAAGTGCCAATTTCCCCCACCCCTCCCTAATTGACTTCAAATGTGGCATTCTCAATTGAAACAAGTCTAACATATGTGATTCCTTGGTCCTGATTGTTGTTCATTGTCGACAATCAAACGAAAAGAGACCAATGAATCACTGACAAAATCAAGAAAAACGACAAAAAATGCTTTGTTTAAAGTTTTTTTGTTTATGACAAAGAGGACTCATATCCGTTAATATTGCGTAAAACGGCATTCTTTTGTTTCAAGAACCATGTTCTGGGCGTTTCTAAGGCTTTTGTTCCATTTTTTGAAAGTTTTACTTCTCTCAATTAACCAATGAGAAGTGCCAATTTCCCCCACCCTCCCTAATTGACTTCAAATGTGGCATTCTCAATTGAAACAAGTCTAACATATGTGATTCCTTGGTCCTGATTGTTGTTCATTGTCGACAATCAAACGAAAAGAGACCAATGAATCACTGACAAAATCAAGAAAAACGACAAAAAATGCTTTGTTTAAAGTTTTTTTGTTTATGACAAGAGGACTCATATCCATTAATATTGCGTAAAACGGCATTCTTTTGTTTCAAGAACCAATGTTCTGGGCGTTTCTAAGGCTTTTGTTCCATTTTTTGAAAGTTTTACTTCTCTCAATTAACCAATGAGAAGTGCCAATTTCCCCCACCCCTCCCTAATTGACTTCAAATGTGGCATTCTCAATTGAAACAAGTCTAACATATGTGATTCCTTGGTCCTGATGTTTGTTCATTGTCGACAATCAAACGAAAAGAGACCAATGAATCCCTGTCAAAATCAAGAAAAACGACAAAAAATGCTTTGTTTAAAGTTTTTTTCTTTATGACAAAGAGGACACATATCCATTAATATTGCGTAAAACGGCATTCTTTTGTTTCAAGAACCAACGTTCTGGGCGTTTCTAAGGCTTTTGTTCATTTTTTGAAAGTTTTACTTCTCTCTATTAACCAATGAGAAGTGCCAATTTCCCCCACCCCTCCTTAATTGACTTCAAATGTGGCATTCTCAATTGAAACAAGTCTAACATATGTGATTCCTTGGTCCTGATTGTTGTTCATTGTCGAAAATCAAACGAAAAGAGACCAATGAATCCCTGTCAAAATCAAGAAAAACGACAAAAAATGCTTTGTTTAAAGTTTTTTTCTTTATGACAAAGAGGACACATATCCATTAATATTGCGTAAAACGGCATTCTTTTGTTTCAAGAACCAATGTTCTGGGCGTTTCTAAGGCTTTTGTTCCATTTTTTGAAAGTTTTACTTCTCTCAATTAACCAATGAAAAGTGCCAATTCCCCCCATCCCTCCCTGATTGACTTCAAATGTGGCATTCTCAATTGAAACAAGTCTAACATATGTGTTTCCTTGGCCCTGAATGTTGTTCATTGTCGACAATTACCCCAAAAGAGACCAATGAATCCCTTTCGAAATCAAGAAAAACGACAAAAAATGCTTTGTTTAAAGTTTTTTTCTTTATGACAAAGAGGACACATATCCATTAATATTGCGTAAAACGGCATTCTTTTGTTTCAAGAACCAATGTTCTGGGCGTTTCTAAGGCTTTTGTTCCATTTTTTGAAAGTTTTACTTCTCTCAATTAACCAATGAGAAGTGCCAATTTCCCCCACCCCTCCTTAATTGACTTCAAATGTGGCATTCTCAATTGAAACAAGTCTAACATATGTGATTCCTTGGTCCTGATTGTTGTTCATTGTCGACAATCAAACGAAAGAGACCAATGAATCCCTGTCAAAATCAAGAAAAACGACAAAAAATGCTTTGTTTAAAGTTTTTTTCTTTATGACAAAGAGGACACATATCCATTAATATTGCGTAAAACGGCATTCTTTTGTTTCAAGAACCAACGTTCTGGGCGTTTCTAAGGCTTTTGTTCCATTTTTTGAAAGTTTTACTTCTCTCAATTAACCAATGAAAAGTGCCAATTTCCCCCACCCCTCCCTAATTGACTTCAAATGTGGCATTCTCAATTGAAACAAGTCTAACATATGTGATTCCTTGGTCCTGATTGTTGTTCATTGTCGAAAATCAAACAAAAGAGTCCAATGAATCACTGACAAAATCAAGAAAAACGACAAAAAATGCTTTGTTTAAAGTTTTTTTGTTTATGACAAAGAGGACACATATCCATTAATATTGCGTAAAACGGCATTCTTTTGTTTCAAGAACCATGTTCTGGGCGTTTCTAAGGCTTTTGTTCCATTTTTTGAAAGTTTTACTTCTCTCAATTAACCAATGAAAAGTTCAAATTCCCCCACCCCTGCCTAATTGACTCCAAGTGTGTCTTTCTAATTTGAAACATGTGACGCGGTATTTAATTCATAGATAAATTTTCCCGATACCGCGAGACAAGGGAGGCCGCGACTCTACTTGTTTTGAGGGCGCCAGGCTAGCCGCATGGCTAGCCGCAGAGTCACGCCGCTGGCTGTCACCTGGCCCATCACACTCCTCGTCCCAGGGGAGGGCTCGCTTACCTTTTATGTGCCCCGGGGTGGGCAGCGGCTCTTCAGCTGAAATCACGAGGGGCGCAAGGAAGCGCATAAAAATGGACTCCGACGAGTAAACTTCATAAGAACTATTTATTATCACAAGAAAAGGTGTGGGCGCTCCCAAGCAAACATGACGCGCGGTGCCGACGCCTGCTGGGCCACGATGTTGGGTGGCCGCTCTGCTGCAGCCGAAGATGGCCGCCTCGCTGTCGACTGCTGGCTCCCGATGTTCCGGTCGGGGCCTGCGGTGGGCCCACACGGCGAGGTCGGTTGCTGGCACGCGCACCCCCGGTGTTCGCAGGCTGTCGGTGACTCGACGATGATAGCACACGACCTTCTCTCTCGGGCATCTCACAACGAACTCTCCTTACCACGTGTTGGCCGGCACTCTCCGCGCGCGGCGCGCCCCGCTCTTGTTTTTTTCTTACATACATTGTCGGCGCCCACAAATAGCGCCCCGCCGTTCTACGGCTCGCGAGAGGGGCGCGCGTATTCGAACTGGGCAAGTGACGCTGCGCCAAGCACAACGTCACATACCCCCTCCCTAAGCCGGACACTCGTCCGAGTGGACCGCTTACAAACGAGCCTGCAACTGAAACCTATGAACACAATATAATAACAACAATTTCACAGATTTCTACCAGTAGTTCACTCAGTTTTGAGATTCTGTCTTCAGCTATTGGATAGAAAATGGATAGCACAACTTTTTCTAATTTTAACCACATTCTCTATGAACATCAAGTAATACATTTGGTATGAACAAACTTTTGGCATGAATCTTTCATACATTCCAAGGGAATTTCTCACAAAATTTCAACAAAAGCATCACTCGCTCAGATAATTCACTCTATAAAAGGCAGTACGTCCTCAGCTCAAACACATCACACCTCGTTTGCAAACTTTCATTCACCACAATTCAAGGGCTATGTGCCATAACAACAATAATGTCCGACAGAGATTTTCACATCATTGAAAAATAAATCGCTCACTTTGACACACAGACAAGATAACATGAGGCAAACACACAATGCTGACCTATTGCATAATACCAAAATTCATAAGGAATTTTTTTGAGAGTGTGCTCCGTGGGCTTGGCGCTCGGAGGACTCACCACTTTGACGAGTGGATCTTGGTGCTATATATCTTTTCAAGTCACCAATATCTACTTTCGCGTTTTGCTTATTGGAACGCGTTTCTACGATATAAACTGTTGGAGACAGTTTTTTTAGTATCTCGATCGGTCCTTCAAATTTAGGGGCTAGATTGGCTGAAAACCTATCAATCCCACTGGACAGATGGTGGGTCCTACGCATTACTAGGTCTCCTACATTAAATTCGATGTTTCTTCTACCCTTATTATACGCTCGCGCCTGTTTTTCCTGAGCTTTCTCTATGTTCTCGGCTACTAGATCTCGTAATAAGCCTAACCTATCGGCCCTCTTTTTCCACGCTTGTGGATCCAATCTGCTCTCTATGCCTTTCCCCTTCTCAAGCTCGCGCCGCAAACTCTTCACTGGCAGTGGATGCCTTCCGAAGTTCAAGTAGGCTGGCGAGATCTTAGTCGAGGCCTGCTTCGCGGTGTTGACTGCATGCCTTAGTTCGTGTAAATGCTGATCCCAATCTCTATGGTCTATTTCTACAAACATCGCGATGGCCGTCTTCAGTGTTCGATTGGATCTTTCCACTGGGTTTGCCTGAGAATGGTATGGAGGCGTTGTTGTATGCGTTATTCCATACTCTGCCAATTCTTCTCTTACGCATTTGTTATCAAACTCTTTTCCATTATCTGTCAAGAGATACTCCAGCGTTCCCCAGCGAAATAGGACAAGCTCCTCAAGTGCTTTAACCACGTTTGCCCCTGTAGCAGCTCTGACCGCCTTTAGCTCCACCCATCTTGAAAATAAGTCCTGAAAGATTATTAAGTACTTGTTCTTGGCTTTGCTAAGCGGAAACTCCATGAGATCTGCTGCTACGACGCTCCATGGTCTCTCTACCGTTCTTTTACCCAATAGTCCCTGAGGCGCTTGCTGCGACGTTTTGAACTGTTGACATTCCTGACATTGCCTCACAAAGTTGTGAATGTCGTGATAGGCCCCTCTCCAATAGTAATCTCGTACGACTCGATCGAACGTCTTTTCCACTCCGAGGTGGCCCGATGAAGGTTCACAATGGGCATCCCTTATGACCCGCTCTCGACATTCTTTTGGAAGCACGAGTTTCCAGCCCTCTTCACAATCAGCGATTGGATCGAGCAGCTCATCGTACTTGTAACGATACAAGTGGCCCGCTTCGACCTTCCAATTTTTATACCTCTCCGGATATTTGCTGACTTCCTCGACTCTGCGTTGGTAGTCCTCATCCTTTACTTCCGTAATTTCAGCGATCTTCTCTTCGCCAGAAAGTTGCTCGTACATACGAGATAGTGCATCAGGCAAATCATGGATTTTACCTCGACGATGCACCACCTCGAAGTCCCACTGCTGCAACTCCAGCGCCCATCTCGCGAGCCTACCCGTAGGTTCCTTGAGATTTCGCAGGTATTGGAGTGCGGAGTGGTCTGTGATCACGAGGAACTTGTAGCCCTCTAAATAAGGCCTTAGTTTTTTTATGGCCCATAGAATAGCTAATAACTCTCTCTCTGTCGTCGTATAGTTTTTCTCAGCTGATGTGAGAACTCGGCTGACATAAACGATTGGATGTTCTCCGTCCTCATTCACTTGAGAAAGAACACCTCCAATTGCTTCACTACTCGCATCAGTTTGTACGATGAAGGGTTTAGAGAAGTCCGGCCTTGCCAAGACCGGGGCTTCCGTAATGGCCCTTTTGTATGTCTCAAACGCTTTCTGCTGTTCCTCTGTCCATTCCCACTCTTGACCTTTGTGCAATAACTTGACCAATGGAAGCTTGATTTCCGAATCGTCCTTTATGAACCGAGCGTACCATCCAATCATACCAAGAAATCGTCTTAGTTGCTTGAGGTTAGATGGTGCTGGATAATTCACGACTGGAGCTATCTTTTCCGGATCTGGTCTAATTCCCTCTGCGTCTAACAGATATCCAAGATATGCAGCCCTGGTACAACAAAACTCGCTCTTCTCCTTATTGATTACTAGCCCTGCCGTCACACTCGCTAAACTCACTCTAGGCGTGGACTCCACGCCGACTCCCCCTCCCTGAACCGGACACAGCCTATCAGGTTTGTCCTCAATGGTTACAGGGTATGTCACACTCTCACTCGACTCATTCCTGCCCGTCCCTTTGTTGGAACACAACCGATCCAGAGTGAACAGTACTTGAGGCAATTTCTCATAATCGCTCTCCTGTTCTGATTTCCGGCCCGCGTGAAGCGACTGGGCAGAATCTACATTCCACGCATGTCTCGGCGGGCTTTGTGGCACCGACGAGATGCTCTGAGGCCTCTCACTCATTCTCTCACTCTCTGCTTGCTTTGGTGGCTGGAGACAGGCTGGCCTGTTCGATCCTACCAAGGACTTGACCCTTTCGCTTTCTTCCGACCTAACGGATTGGCAGAGCGGAGCTGACTCCGTCGACCAATGCGCCTTCTGCCCCATATGCGGTTGATTTGATGGGCGGAGACGGGCTGACCCGCTCGGCTCGGCGAAATCAACGGCTGGACAGCAAATATCAGCTTTGCAGTGGAGGTCGGCCGTCCGTCTCCACTGCTCAGCTGGAGAGCTTTTCCTGATAGCTCCATTGCATTGGCCAGATCGATAGAGGTTGGCTGTCCACCTCGATCTGTAGATTTCTTCATCCTTGATCTTTGCCAACGCCTCAGATGGGTGGTGGATGTTGGCTGTCCAACTCGACCCAGGAGCAGATGTTTCATCTGGCCCATCTGAGTTTATCTCCCTTCCTTTCTCTATACAATTCTTTATTCCACTATTTACATCCTCCTTGATCGAATTTGGTTCGCAAAATTTGGCTGTCCAACTCGGCTTTTCCAAAATCGAATCACCATTTCCTAACCTAATTGACTTATTCCTATGATTATCTAAATCTAATTCAGCCGGTTTGTGTTCGACGGATTGGTTTGCGGGGAAGCCGCTTGGGCTAGGCGACTCCCCGCTTGTCCGTTTTCCTGCCGAGTAAACAGATGTTTGCAATTAGGGCAATTAATTGCCAATAAGCCGACCTTGCCGCAAAGTTGGCACTTTTCTCGTGTCCTACCCTGTCGACTGGGGCAATTGACACCGATATGCCCTCTTGCGCCACAGCTGAAACACTGGACTCTCGGGCACACATTTGCCCTATGTCCCGACTCTCCGCAGGAATAACAAGCTCCGTCAAAGCCCAGTCCCTGGTCTCTCGCCTGTGAAGGCCTAGACAACGTAGGTCTCGTTATGGCCCGGTTGTCCCATCGGCCATTGTAACCTGCCCCAGAGGAGCTGGGCGTGACCTCTCTCGGAGAGGACGGCTCGCCATTTTTCCCCATAGTGGGCGGTATTCTCCCTCCCCCATCCGTGATGGACTTTTTCTTGACCTCATTGTGTTGAAGTTCGTTAACAATGCTGGTCTTCTTATTCATTTCCTCCACATTGCTCCCCAGGGCCCCTACTTTCGCTGGTTTTCTTGATCCTTGCTCTTCTCCTTTCCTCACATAAGCGCCAGTCGTGATTAGCGACTCGCTAGCTGGCATAGGATCATGATAACGAGCATTGATTGCCATTCTTCTTTCATACTTCTGACCACAATCCATCAGTTCATCCAACGTCTTAAGGCGTCGATCCTTTATCTCATTTCGATATTCTGGAAGTAGATTGCTCAATGCGACCTTGAGAAGTTTCCTCTCTGACAACGGTTTCTTCAAATATTTAGAAAGATGTTGTAAGTTGCCTATAAATTCTGCTATCTTCTCCTTCCTCCCTTGGGTTCTATTGGTAATTTCCCTCATCACTTGCTCTTCGTCCCACTCTTCGACGAATCTCTGTTTAAATCGTCGTTGAAAGTCATTCCAGTCTTTGATGTACTCCTCCGTGGCCGCATACCAGTGGTAAGCGGTATCTCGAAGAGTAAACGGCAAAACCTTCAAGATATCGCTATCCGAGGCATTAGTGCTGGCTCTGATGTTTCCCAACTTCTGGAGGTACTCTCTTGCCTTTGAATTGCCGTCTCCTCGAAATTCAAGCCTCCAACTCTGGAACGCCTTTATGCATTTTTGCGAGATCTCAGCTGAGCGTGACGAGCTCGTACGATGTCTCTTGGATTTAGATGCCAATTTTCTCGGAGCACTGGCCCTTCCTAACTCAGAGCTGATGCTCTGTCTATGTCCATCGTTCCCTGATGTATCGTCCGAGTCATCACTGCTGTCAGTAGATAACGACCCGCTCGTTACCTCCGACTCTGAAGAAGATGACGAAGTGGATGTTATTTCCCTCCGATACTTTTTCTTGGAACCCTTTCTCAAGTTCACTTCCTTATCGTTCTTCTCACTGCCCAATTTTTGTAAAATTCGGCTAATTCCATCCGTCAGGTTGTTGATCATCTCGTTCTGCTGTTGCAATTGACTCCGCAACTCCTTTATTTCCTCAGAGTTGCGGTCGCTCTGTACTGGTATCTCTTTCTGATTTGATTTCGCTTCCGAAGGCAGAATGCGCAGTTTTTCCTTTTCTCTGGTCAAATCTGACGCTTCTCTCCTTTCCCCCAACGGCGGAAAATCATATGAGTCCATCAGCGGCAGTTTGGGCTGAGGGCCTCCCGCTGCGTTTGCTGTAATGGTCTGAATGGGGTTCAGTTCCTCATTAATTTCTCCGTCGCTTGCGGCAACTTTCTCCGTCTCGATGTGCTTCTTTTTATGCCCCTTACTGCATGCTCCTTTCATTTTCCATCCTGCCTCTAGGTCTTCGTCCCAGTTTAAGGCGTGTAGAGCTCCTGAGAGGGTTACATCGTCAGGCTGCACATCCTCGTCTAATTCTTTGGACCATGGTGTTCCTAATCGTGGTTGTGCCAAAAGAAGCTTAGCCCGCAATAATCGCTCTTTGCGCACTAAGAGTGGCCCTACCAAGGAGTGTCCTTTACTTGACAACTCATTTTCCACCTCTTCTTCACTCATTTGCTTAATTATTTCAAATTCTGCCTTTACCGCTGAATGCCGTAGCAGTGCCCTCATATCTCTCTGATATCTCGCCAAAAATCCAGTGTCACCCTCCATTGTAAATTAGGAAGAAGAAAATTCTTAACCTATTGAATAATTAAAGGATTTGCCCCACCTAACCTTAAAATTCAAAAATTACAAACTCCACTTCCTCTTTTCAAAGGATCCTCTGCCACTCTGGGGATACGTGGCTACGCACGGAGCTTCCCTCAAGCCAATAATAGTAGTTAATCTTAGAAACCGATCGTCCCTCCGAACTTAACTGGAAACAAGTCGCCTCGGGAATGTTCACAGCTTTCATCCCACCCTCAACGCCAAGCAACCACTCAAAGCAACCGCACAAACCACATTCAAGTACAAAAGATTGAGTAGAAATTATAATCTCTTATTTACTGCTTCCCTCACAAAGAATTTTAAATTTTTTTATTTCATGAAAATGTATAGCGAAAAAAAAGGACTAGTTTATAAATCAAATAGAAAAATTGTATACCGCTCGCGAAAGAGCTGTATGTAATAACTGGCGCTCGCGCGATGTTAATCACGCATCGTTCCCGCTCACACACACGCTTTGCACACCATGCTGGTATCACTCCGCTCGCTCTCCTTCACACCATTGTTGCCTCGTCAAGGCCGACGCGACGCCATTTTACACTCGCGCCTCATGCGCACTCTCGAAATATAATTGTCACTTTTCTCGCACAACAATAGAAAGGCTGCCCCACGTTGGGCGCCATTTGTGACGCGGTATTTAATTCATAGATAAATTTTCCCAGATACCGCGAGACAAGGGAGGCCGCGACTCTACTTGTTTTGAGGGCGCCAGGCTAGCCGCATGGCTAGCCGCAGAGTCACGCCGCTGGCTGTCACCTGGCCCATCACACTCCTCGTCCCAGGGGAGGGCTCGCTTACCTTTTATGTGCCCCGGGGTGGGCAGCGGCTCTTCAGCTGAAATCACGAGGGGCGCAAGGAGGCGCATAAAAATGGACTCCGACGAGTAAACTTCATAAGAACTATTTATTATCACAAGAAAAGGTGTGGGCGCTCCCAAGCAAACATGACGCGCGGTGCCGACGCCTGCTGGGCCACGATGTTGGGTGGCCGCTCGGCTGCAGCCGAAGATGGCCGCCTCGCTGTCGACTGCTGGCTCCCGATGTTCCGGTCGGGGCCTGCGGTGGGCCCACACGGCGAGGTCGGTTGCTGGCACGCGCACCCCCGGTGTTCGCAGGCTGTCGGTGACTCGACGATGATAGCACACGACCTTCTCTCTCGGGCATCTCACAACGAACTCTCCTTACCACGTGTTGGCCGGCACTCTCCGCGCGCGACGCGCCCCGCTCTTGTTTTTTTCTTACATACATTGTCGGCGCCCACAAATAGCGCCCCGCCGTTCTACGGCTCGCGAGAGGGGCGCGCGTATTCGAACTGGGCAAGTGACGCTGCGCCAAGCACAACGTCACAAACAAGTCTAACATATGTGATTCCTTGGTCTTGATTGTTGTTCATTGTCGACAATCAAACCAAAAGAGACGTATGAAGCCCTGTCAAAATCGATAAAAACTACAAAAAATGCTTTGTTTAAAGTTTTTTTGTTTATGACAAAGAGGACACATATCCATTAATATTGCGTAAAACGGCATTCTTTTGTTTCAAGAACCAATGTTCTGGGCGTTTCTAAGGCTTTTGTTCCATTTTTTGAAAGTTTTACTTCTCTCAATTAACCAATGAAAAGTGCCAATTCCCCCCATCCCTCCCTAATTGAATACAAATGTGGCATTCTCAATTGAAACAAGTCTAACATATGTGATTCCTTGGTCCTGATTGTTGTTCACTGTCGACAATCAAACCAAAAGAGTCCAATGAATCACTGACAAAATCAAGAAAAACGACAAAAAATGCTTTGTTTAAAGTTTTTTTGTTATTGACAAAGAGGACACATATCCATTAATATTGCGTAAAACGGCATTCTTTTGTTTCAAGAACCAACGTTCTGGGCGTTTCTAAGGCTTTTGTTCCATTTTTTGAAAGTTTTACTTCTCTCAATTAACCAATGAGAAGTGCCAATTTCCCCCACCCCTCCCTAATTGACTTCAAATGTGGCATTCTCAATTGAAACAAGTCTAACATATGTGATTCCTTGGTCCTGATTGTTGTTCATTGTCGACAATCAAACCAAAAGAGACCAATGAATCCCTGTCAAAATCAAGAAAAACGACAAAAAATGCTTTGTTTAAAGTTTTTTTCTTTATGACAAAGAGGACACATATCCATTAATATTGCGTAAAACGGCATTCTTTTGTTTCAAGAACCAACGTTCTGGGCGTTTCTAAGGCTTTTGTTCCATTTTTTTCAAAGTTTTACTTCTCTCAATTAACCAATGAGAAGTGCCAATTTCCCCCACCCCTCCCTAATTGACTTCAAATGTGGCATTCTCAATTGAAACAAGTCTAACATATGTGATTCCTTGGTCCTTGGTGATTGTTGTTCATTGTCGACAATCAAACCAAAAGAGTCCAATGAATCACTGACAAAATCAAGAAAAACGACAAAAAATGCTTTGTTTAAAGTTTTTTTGTTTATGACAAAGAGGACACATATCCATTAATATTGCGTAAAACGGCATTCTTTTGTTTCAAGAACCAATGTTCTGGGCGTTTCTAAGGCTTTTGTTCCATTTTTTGAAGGTTTTACTTCTCTCAATTAACCAATGAGAAGTGCCAATTTCCCCCACCCCTCCCTAATTGACTTCAAATGTGGCATTCTCAATTGAAACAAGTCTAACATATGTGATTCCTTGGTCCTGATTGTTGTTCATTGTCGACAATCAAACGAAAAGAGACCAATGAATCCCTGTCAAAATCAAGAAAAACGACAAAAAATGCTTTGTTTAAAGTTTTTTTCTTTATGACAAAGAGGACACATATCCATTAATATTGCGTAAAACGGCATTCTTTTGTTTCAAGAACCAATGTTTTGGGCGTTTCTAAGGCTTTTGTTCCATTTTTTGAAAGTTTTACTTCTCTCAATTAACCAATGAGAAGTGCCAATTTCCCCCACCCCTCCCTAATTGACTACAAATGTGGCATTCTCAATTGAAACAAGTCTAACATATGTGATTCCTTGGTCCTGATTGTTGTTCATTGTCGACAATCAAACCAAAAGAGTCCAATGAATCACTGACAAAATCAAGAAAAACGACAAAAAATGCTTTGTTTAAAGTTTTTTTCTTTATGACAAAGAGGACACATATCCATTAATATTGCGTAAAACGGCATTCTTTTGTTTCAAGAACCAATGTTCTGGGCGTTTCTAAGGCTTTTGTTCCATTTTTTGAAAGTTTTACTTCTCTCAATTAACCAATGAGAAGTGCCAATTTCCCCCACCCCTCCCTAATTGACTTCAAATGTGGCATTCTCAATTGAAACAAGTCTAACATATGTGATTCCTTGGTCCTGATTGTTGTTCATTGTCGACAATCAAACGAAAAGAGACCAATGAATCACTGACAAAATCAAGAAAAACGACAAAAAATGCTTTGTTTAAAGTTTTTTTGTTTATGACAAAGAGGACACATATCCATTAATATTGCGTAAAACGGCATTCTTTTGTTTCAAGAACCAACGTTCTGGGCGTTTCTAAGGCTTTTGTTCCATTTTTTGAAAGTTTTACTTCTCTCAATTAACCAATGAGAAGTGCCAATTTCCCCCACCCCTCCCTAATTGACTTCAAATGTGGCATTCTCAATTGAAACAAGTCTAACATATGTGATTCCTTGGTCCTGATTGTTGTTCATTGTCGACAATCAAACGAAAAGAGACCAATGAATCCCTGTCAAAATCAAGAAAAACGACAAAAAATGCTTTGTTTAAAGTTTTTTTGTTTATGACAAAGAGGACACATATCCATTAATATTGCGTAAAACGGCATTCTTTTGTTTCAAGAACCAATGTTTTGGGCGTTTCTAAGGCTTTTGTTCCATTTTTTGAAAGTTTTACTTCTCTCAATTAACCAATGAGAAGTGCCAATTTCCCCCACCCCTCCCTAATTGACTACAAATGTGGCATTCTCAATTGAAACAAGTCTAACATATGTGATTCCTTGGTCCTGATTGTTGTTCATTGTCGACAATCAAACGAAAAGAGACCAATGAATCACTGACAAAATCAAGAAAAACGACAAAAAATGCTTTGTTTAAAGTTTTTTTCTTTATGACAAAGAGGACACATATCCATTAATATTGCGTAAAACGGCATTCTTTTGTTTCAAGAACCAATGTTCTGGGCGTTTCTAAGGCTTTTGTTCCATTTTTTGAAAGTTTTACTTCTCTCAATTAACCAATGAGAAGTGCCAATTTCCCCCACCCCTCCTTAATTGACTTCAAATGTGGCATTCTCAATTGAAACAAGTCTAACATATGTGATTCCTTGGTCCTGATTGTTGTTCATTGTCGACAATCAAACGAAAAGAGACCAATGAATCCCTGTCAAAATCAAGAAAAACGACAAAAAATGCTTTGTTTAAAGTTTTTTTGTTTATGACAAAGAGGACACATATCCATTAATATTGCGTAAAACGGCATTCTTTTGTTTCAAGAACCAATGTTCTGGGCGTTTCTAAGGCTTTTGTTCCATTTTTTGAAAGTTTTACTTCTCTCAATTAACCAATGAGAAGTGCCAATTTCCCCCACCCCTCCCTTATTGACTTCAAATGTGGCATTCTCAATTGAAACAAGTCTAACATATGTGATTCCTTGGTCCTGATTGTTGTTCATTGTCGACAATCAAACGAAAGGAGACCAATGAATCCCTGTCAAAATCAAGAAAAACGACAAAAAATGCTTTGTTTAAAGTTTTTTTCTTTATGACAAAGAGGACACATATCCATTAATATTGCGTAAAACGGCATTCTTTTGTTTCAAGAACCAATGTTCTGGGCGTTTCTAAGGCTTTTGTTCCATTTTTTGAAAGTTTTACTTCTCTCAATTAACCAATGAGAAGTGCCAATTTCCCCCACCCCTCCCTTATTGACTTCAAATGTGGCATTCTCAATTGAAACAAGTCTAACATATGTGATTCCTTGGTCCTGATTGTTGTTCATTGTCGACAATCAAACGAAAAGAGACCAATGAATCCCTGTCAAAATCAAGAAAAACGACAAAAAATGCTTTGTTTAAAGTTTTTTTGTTTATGACAAAGAGGACACATATCCATTAATATTGCGTAAAACGGCATTCTTTTGTTTCAAGAACCAATGTTCTGGGCGTTTCTAAGGCTTTTGTTCCATTTTTTGAAAGTTTTACTTCTCTCAATTAACCAATGAGAAGTGCCAATTTCCCCCACCCCTCCTTAATTGACTTCAAATGTGGCATTCTCAATTGAAACAAGTCTAACATATGTGATTCCTTGGTCCTGATTGTTGTTCATTGTCGACAATCAAACGAAAAGAGACCAATGAATCCCTGTCAAAATCAAGAAAAACGACAAAAAATGCTTTGTTTAAAGTTTTTTTGTTTATGACAAAGAGGACACATATCCATTAATATTGCGTAAAATGGCATTCTTTTGTTTCAAGAACCAATGTTCTGGGCGTTTCTAAGGCTTTTGTTCCATTTTTTGAAAGTTTTACTTCTCTCAATTAACCAATGAAAAGTTCAAATTCCCCCACCCCTGCCTAATTGACTCCAAGTGTGTCTTTCTAATTTGAAACATGTGACGCGGTATTTAATTCATAGATAAATTTTCCCCGATACCGCGAGACAAGGGAGGCCGCGACTCTACTTGTTTTGAGGGCGCCAGGCTAGCCGCATGGCTAGCCGCAGAGTCACGCCGCTGGCTGTCACCTGGCCCATCACACTCCTCGTCCCAGGGGAGGGCTCGCTTACCTTTTATGTGCCCCGGGGTGGGCAGCGGCTCTTCAGCTGAAATCACGAGGGGCGCAAGGAAGCGCATAAAAATGGACTACGACGAGTAAACTTCACAAGAACTATTTATTATCACAAGAAAAGGTGTGGGCGCTCCCAAGCAAACATGACGCGCGGTGCCGACGCCTGCTGGGCCACGATGTTGGGTGGCCGCTCTGCTGCAGCCGAAGATGGCCGCCTCGCTGTCGACTGCTGGCTCCCGATGTTCCGGTCGGGGCCTGCGGTGGGCCCACACGGCGAGGTCGGTTGCTGGCACGCGCACCCCCGGTGTTCGCAGGCTGTCGGTGACTCGACGATGATAGCACACGACCTTCTCTCTCGGGCATCTCACAACGAACTCTCCTTACCACGTGTTGGCCGGCACTCTCCGCGCGCGGCGCGCCCCGCTCTTGTTTTTTTCTTACATACATTGTCGGCGCCCACAAATAGCGCCCCGCCGTTCTACGGCTCGCGAGAGGGGCGCGCGTATTCGAACTGGGCAAGTGACGCTGCGCCAAGCACAACGTCACATACCCCCTCCCTAAGCCGGACACTCGTCCGAGTGGACCGCTTACAAACGAGCCTGCAACTGAAACCTATGAACACAATATAATAACAACAATTTCACAGATTTCTACCAGTAGTTCACTCAGTTTTGAGATTCTGTCTTCAGCTATTGGATAGAAAATGGATAGCACAACTTTTTCTAATTTTAACCACATTCTCTATGAACATCAAGTAATACATTTGGTATGAACAAACTTTTGGCATGAATCTTTCATACATTCCAAGGGAATTTCTCACAAAATTTCAACAAAAGCATCACTCGCTCAGATAATTCACTCTATAAAAGGCAGTACGTCCTCAGCTCAAACACATCACACCTCGTTTGCAAACTTTCATTCACCACAATTCAAGGGCTATGTGCCATAACAACAATAATGTCCGACAGAGATTTTCACATCATTGAAAAATAAATCGCTCACTTTGACACACAGACAAGATAACATGAGGCAAACACACAATGCTGACCTATTGCATAATACCAAAATTCATAAGGAATTTTTTTGAGAGTGTGCTCCGTGGGCTTGGCGCTCGGAGGACTCACCACTTTGACGAGTGGATCTTGGTGCTATATATCTTTTCAAGTCACCAATATCTACTTTCGCGTTTTGCTTATTGGAACGCGTTTCTACGATATAAACTGTTGGAGACAGTTTTTTTAGTATCTCGATCGGTCCTTCAAATTTAGGGGCTAGCTTGGCTGAAAACCTATCAATCCCACTGGACAGATGGTGGGTCCTACGCATTACTAGGTCTCCTACATTAAATTCGATGTTTCTTCTACCCTTATTATACGCTCGCGCCTGTTTTTCCTGAGCTTTCTCTATGTTCTCGGCTACTAGATCTCGTAATAAGCCTAACCTATCGGCCCTCTTTTTCCACGCTTGTGGATCCAATCTGCTCTCTATGCCTTCCCCCTTCTCAAGCTCGCGCCGCAAACTCTTCACTGGCAGTGGATGCCTTCCGAAGTTCAAGTAGGCTGGCGAGATCTTAGTCGAGGCCTGCTTCGCGGTGTTGACTGCATGCCTTAGTTCGTGTAAATGCTGATCCCAATCTCTATGGTCTATTTCTACAAACATCGCGATGGCCGTCTTCAGTGTTCGATTGGATCTTTCCACTGGGTTTGCCTGAGAATGGTATGGAGGCGTTGTTGTATGCGTTATTCCATACTCTGCCAATTCTTCTCTTACGCATTTGTTATCAAACTCTTTTCCATTATCTGTCAAGAGATACTCCAGCGTTCCCCAGCGAAATAGGACAAGCTCCTCAAGTGCTTTAACCACGTTTGCCCCTGTAGCAGCTCTGACCGCCTTTAGCTCCACCCATCTTGAAAATAAGTCCTGAAAGATTATTAAGTACTTGTTCTTGGCTTTGCTAAGCGGAAACTCCATGAGATCTGCTGCTACGACGCTCCATGGTCTCTCTACCGTTCTTTTACCCAATAGTCCCTGAGGCGCTTGCTGCGACGTTTTGAACTGTTGACATTCCTGACATTGCCTCACAAAGTTGTGAATGTCGTGATAGGCCCCTCTCCAATAGTAATCTCGTACGACTCGATCGAACGTCTTTTCCACTCCGAGGTGGCCCGATGAAGGTTCACAATGGGCATCCCTTATGACCCGCTCTCGACATTCTTTTGGAAGCACGAGTTTCCAGCCCTCTTCACAATCAGCGATTGGATCGAGCAGCTCATCGTACTTGTAACGATACAAGTGGCCCGCTTCGACCTTCCAATTTTTATACCTCTCCGGATATTTGCTGACTTCCTCGACTCTGCGTTGGTAGTCCTCATCCTTTACTTCCGTAATTTCAGCGATCTTCTCTTCGCCAGAAAGTTGCTCGTACATACGAGATAGTGCATCAGGCAAATCATGGATTTTACCTCGACGATGCACCACCTCGAAGTCCCACTGCTGCAACTCCAGCGCCCATCTCGCGAGCCTACCCGTAGGTTCCTTGAGATTTCGCAGGTATTGGAGTGCGGAGTGGTCTGTGATCACGAGGAACTTGTAGCCCTCTAAATAAGGCCTTAGTTTTTTTATGGCCCATAGAATAGCTAATAACTCTCTCTCTGTCGTCGTATAGTTTTTCTCAGCTGATGTGAGAACTCGGCTGACATAAACGATTGGATGTTCTCCGTCCTCATTCACTTGAGAAAGAACACCTCCAATTGCTTCACTACTCGCATCAGTTTGTACGATGAAGGGTTTAGAGAAGTCCGGCCTTGCCAAGACCGGGGCTTCCGTAATGGCCCTTTTGTATGTCTCAAACGCTTTCTGCTGTTCCTCTGTCCATTCCCACTCTTGACCTTTGTGCAATAACTTGACCAATGGAAGCTTGATTTCCGAATCGTCCTTTATGAACCGAGCGTACCATCCAATCATACCAAGAAATCGTCTTAGTTGCTTGAGGTTAGATGGTGCTGGATAATTCACGACTGGAGCTATCTTTTCCGGATCTGGTCTAATTCCCTCTGCGTCTAACAGATATCCAAGATATGCAGCCCTGGTACAACAAAACTCGCTCTTCTCCTTATTGATTACTAGCCCTGCCGTCACACTCGCTAAACTCACTCTAGGCGTGGACTCCACGCCGACTCCCCCTCCCTGAACCGGACACAGCCTATCAGGTTTGTCCTCAATGGTTACAGGGTATGTCACACTCTCACTCGACTCATTCCTGCCCGTCCCTTTGTTGGAACACAACCGATCCAGAGTGAACAGTACTTGAGGCAATTTCTCATAATCGCTCTCCTGTTCTGATTTCCGGCCCGCGTGAAGCGACTGGGCAGAATCTACATTCCACGCATGTCTCGGCGGGCTTTGTGGCACCGACGAGATGCTCTGAGGCCTCTCACTCATTCTCTCACTCTCTGCTTGCTTTGGTGGCTGGAGACAGGCTGGCCTGTTCGATCCTACCAAGGACTTGACCCTTTCGCTTTCTTCCGACCTAACGGATTGGCAGAGCGGAGCTGACTCCGTCGACCAATGCGCCTTCTGCCCCATATGCGGTTGATTTGATGGGCGGAGACGGGCTGACCCGCTCGGCTCGGCGAAATCAACGGCTGGACAGCAAATATCAGCTTTGCAGTGGAGGTCGGCCGTCCGTCTCCACTGCTCAGCTGGAGAGCTTTTCCTGATAGCTCCATTGCATTGGCCAGATCGATAGAGGTTGGCTGTCCACCTCGATCTGTAGATTTCTTCATCCTTGATCTTTGCCAACGCCTCAGATGGGTGGTGGATGTTGGCTGTCCAACTCGACCCAGGAGCAGATGTTTCATCTGGCCCATCTGAGTTTATCTCCCTTCCTTTCTCTATACAATTCTTTATTCCACTATTTACATCCTCCTTGATCGAATTTGGTTCGCAAAATTTGGCTGTCCAACTCGGCTTTTCCAAAATCGAATCACCATTTCCTAACCTAATTGACTTATTCCTATGATTATCTAAATCTAATTCAGCCGGTTTGTGTTCGACGGATTGGTTTGCGGGGAAGCCGCTTGGGCTAGGCGACTCCCCGCTTGTCCGTTTTCCTGCCGAGTAAACAGATGTTTGCAATTAGGGCAATTAATTGCCAATAAGCCGACCTTGCCGCAAAGTTGGCACTTTTCTCGTGTCCTACCCTGTCGACTGGGGCAATTGACACCGATATGCCCTCTTGCGCCACAGCTGAAACACTGGACTCTCGGGCACACATTTGCCCTATGTCCCGACTCTCCGCAGGAATAACAAGCTCCGTCAAAGCCCAGTCCCTGGTCTCTCGCCTGTGAAGGCCTAGACAACGTAGGTCTCGTTATGGCCCGGTTGTCCCATCGGCCATTGTAACCTGCCCCAGAGGAGCTGGGCGTGACCTCTCTCGGAGAGGACGGCTCGCCATTTTTCCCCATAGTGGGCGGTATTCTCCCTCCCCCATCCGTGATGGACTTTTTCTTGACCTCATTGTGTTGAAGTTCGTTAACAATGCTGGTCTTCTTATTCATTTCCTCCACATTGCTCCCCAGGGCCCCTACTTTCGCTGGTTTTCTTGATCCTTGCTCTTCTCCTTTCCTCACATAAGCGCCAGTCGTGATTAGCGACTCGCTAGCTGGCATAGGATCATGATAACGAGCATTGATTGCCATTCTTCTTTCATACTTCTGACCACAATCCATCAGTTCATCCAACGTCTTAAGGCGTCGATCCTTTATCTCATTTCGATATTCTGGAAGTAGATTGCTCAATGCGACCTTGAGAAGTTTCCTCTCTGACAACGGTTTCTTCAAATATTTAGAAAGATGTTGTAAGTTGCCTATAAATTCTGCTATCTTCTCCTTCCTCCCTTGGGTTCTATTGGTAATTTCCCTCATCACTTGCTCTTCGTCCCACTCTTCGACGAATCTCTGTTTAAATCGTCGTTGAAAGTCATTCCAGTCTTTGATGTACTCCTCCGTGGCCGCATACCAGTGGTAAGCGGTATCTCGAAGAGTAAACGGCAAAACCTTCAAGATATCGCTATCCGAGGCATTAGTGCTGGCTCTGATGTTTCCCAACTTCTGGAGGTACTCTCTTGCCTTTGAATTGCCGTCTCCTCGAAATTCAAGCCTCCAACTCTGGAACGCCTTTATGCATTTTTGCGAGATCTCAGCTGAGCGTGACGAGCTCGTACGATGTCTCTTGGATTTAGATGCCAATTTTCTCGGAGCACTGGCCCTTCCTAACTCAGAGCTGATGCTCTGTCTATGTCCATCGTTCCCTGATGTATCGTCCGAGTCATCACTGCTGTCAGTAGATAACGACCCGCTCGTTACCTCCGACTCTGAAGAAGATGACGAAGTGGATGTTATTTCCCTCCGATACTTTTTCTTGGAACCCTTTCTCAAGTTCACTTCCTTATCGTTCTTCTCACTGCCCAATTTTTGTAAAATTCGGCTAATTCCATCCGTCAGGTTGTTGATCATCTCGTTCTGCTGTTGCAATTGACTCCGCAACTCCTTTATTTCCTCAGAGTTGCGGTCGCTCTGTACTGGTATCTCTTTCTGATTTGATTTCGCTTCCGAAGGCAGAATGCGCAGTTTTTCCTTTTCTCTGGTCAAATCTGACGCTTCTCTCCTTTCCCCCAACGGCGGAAAATCATATGAGTCCATCAGCGGCAGTTTGGGCTGAGGGCCTCCCGCTGCGTTTGCTGTAATGGTCTGAATGGGGTTCAGTTCCTCATTAATTTCTCCGTCGCTTGCGGCAACTTTCTCCGTCTCGATGTGCTTCTTTTTATGCCCCTTACTGCATGCTCCTTTCATTTTCCATCCTGCCTCTAGGTCTTCGTCCCAGTTTAAGGCGTGTAGAGCTCCTGAGAGGGTTACATCGTCAGGCTGCACATCCTCGTCTAATTCTTTGGACCATGGTGTTCCTAATCGTGGTTGTGCCAAAAGAAGCTTAGCCCGCAATAATCGCTCTTTGCGCACTAAGAGTGGCCCTACCAAGGAGTGTCCTTTACTTGACAACTCATTTTCCACCTCTTCTTCACTCATTTGCTTAATTATTTCAAATTCTGCCTTTACCGCTGAATGCCGTAGCAGTGCCCTCATATCTCTCTGATATCTCGCCAAAAATCCAGTGTCACCCTCCATTGTAAATTAGGAAGAAGAAAATTCTTAACCTATTGAATAATTAAAGGATTTGCCCCACCTAACCTTAAAATTCAAAAATTACAAACTCCACTTCCTCTTTTCAAAGGATCCTCTGCCACTCTGGGGATACGTGGCTACGCACGGAGCTTCCCTCAAGCCAATAATAGTAGTTAATCTTAGAAACCGATCGTCCCTCCGAACTTAACTGGAAACAAGTCGCCTCGGGAATGTTCACAGCTTTCATCCCACCCTCAACGCCAAGCAACCACTCAAAGCAACCGCACAAACCACATTCAAGTACAAAAGATTGAGTAGAAATTATAATCTCTTATTTACTGCTTCCCTCACAAAGAATTTTAAATTTTTTTATTTCATGAAAATGTATAGCGAAAAAAAAGGACTAGTTTATAAATCAAATAGAAAAATTGTATACCGCTCGCGAAAGAGCTGTATGTAATAACTGGCGCTCGCGCGATGTTAATCACGCATCGTTCCCGCTCACACACACGCTTTGCACACCATGCTGGTATCACTCCGCTCGCTCTCCTTCACACCATTGTTGCCTCGTCAAGGCCGACGCGACGCCATTTTACACTCGCGCCTCATGCGCACTCTCGAAATATAATTGTCACTTTTCTCGCACAACAATAGAAAGGCTGCCCCACGTTGGGCGCCATTTGTGACGCGGTATTTAATTCATAGATAAATTTTCCCAGATACCGCGAGACAAGGGAGGCCGCGACTCTACTTGTTTTGAGGGCGCCAGGCTAGCCGCATGGCTAGCCGCAGAGTCACGCCGCTGGCTGTCACCTGGCCCATCACACTCCTCGTCCCAGGGGAGGGCTCGCTTACCTTTTATGTGCCCCGGGGTGGGCAGCGGGTCTTCAGCTGAAATCACGAGGGGCGCAAGGAGGCGCATAAAAATGGACTCCGACGAGTAAACTTCATAAGAACTATTTATTATCACAAGAAAAGGTGTGGGCGCTCCCAAGCAAACATGACGCGCGGTGCCGACGCCTGCTGGGCCACGATGTTGGGTGGCCGCTCGGCTGCAGCCGAAGATGGCCGCCTCGCTGTCGACTGCTGGCTCCCGATGTTCCGGTCGGGGCCTGCGGTGGGCCCACACGGCGAGGTCGGTTGCTGGCACGCGCACCCCCGGTGTTCGCAGGCTGTCGGTGACTCGACGATGATAGCACACGACCTTCTCTCTCGGGCATCTCAGAAACGAACTCTCCTTACCACGTGTTGGCCGGCACTCTCCGCGCGCGGCGCGCCCCGCTCTTGTTTTTTTCTTACATACATTGTCGGGGCCCACAAATAGCGCCCCGCCGTTCTACGGCTCGCGAGAGGGGCGCGCGTATTCGAACTGGGCAAGTGACGCTGCGCCAAGCACAACGTCACAAACAAGTCTAACATATGTGATTCCTTGGTCTTGATTGTTGTTCATTGTCGACAATCAAACCAAAAGAGACGTATGAAGCCCTGTCAAAATCGATAAAAACTACAAAAATGCTTTGTTTAAAGTTTTTTTGTTTATGACAAAGAGGACACATATCCATTAATATTGCGTAAAACGGCATTCTTTTGTTTCAAGAACCATTGTTCTGGGCGTTTCTAAGGCTTTTGTTCCATTTTTTGAAAGTTTTACTTCTCTCAATTAACCAATGAAAAGTGCCAATTCCCCCCATCCCTCCCTAATTGACTACAAATGTGGCATTCTCAATTGAAACAAGTCTAACATATGTGATTCCTTGGTCCTGATTGTTGTTCACTGTCGACAATCAAACCAAAAGAGTCCAATGAATCCCTGTCAAAATCAAGAAAAACGACAAAAAATGCTTTGTTTAAAGTTTTTTTGTTTATGACAAAGAGGACACATATCCATTAATATTGCGTAAAACGGCATTCTTTTGTTTCAAGAACCAATGTTCAGGGCGTTTCTAAGGCTTTTGTTCCATTTTTTGAAAGTTTTACTTCTCTCAATTATCCAATGAAAAGTGCCAATTCCCCCCATCCCTCCCTAATTGACTTCAAAAGTGGCAATCTCAATTGAAACAAGTCTAACATATGTGATTCCTTGGTCCTGATTGTTGTTCATTGTCGAAAATCAAACAAAAAGAGTCCAATGAATCCCTGTCAAAATCAAGAAAAACGACAAAAAATGCTTTGTTTAAAGTTTTTTTGTTTATGACAAAGAGGACACATATCCATTAATATTGCGTAAAACGGCATTCTTTTGTTTCAAGAACCAATGTTCTGGGCGTTTCTAAGGCTTTTGTTCCATTTTTTGAAAGTTTTACTTCTCTCAATTAACCAATGAAAAGTGCCAATTCCCCCCATCCCTCCCTAATTGACTTCAAAAGTGGCATTCTCAATTGAAACAAGTCTAACATATGTGATTCCTTCGTCCTGATTGTTGTTCATTGTCGACAATCAAACCAAAAGAGTCCAATGAATCCCTGTCAAAATCAAGAAAAACGACAAAAAATGCTTTGTTTAAAGTTTTTTTGTTTATGACAAAGAGGACACATCCATTAATATTGCGTAAAACGGCATTCTTTTGTTTCAAGAACCAATGTTCAGGGCGTTTCTAAGGCTTTTGTTCCATTTTTTGAAAGTTTTACTTCTCTCAATTAACCAATGAAAAGTGCCAATTCCCCCCATCCCTCCCTAATTGACGTCAAAAGTGGCAATCTCAATTGAAACAAGTCTAACATATGTGATTCCTTGGTCCTGATTGTTGTTCATTGTCGAAAATCAAACAAAAAGAGTCCAATGAATCCCTGTCAAAATCAAGAAAAACGACAAAAAATGCTTTGTTTAAAGTTTTTTTGTTTATGACAAAGAGGACACATCCATTAATATTGCGTAAAACGGCATTCTTTTGTTTCAAGAACCAATGTTCAGGGCGTTTCTAAGGCTTTTGTTCCATTTTTTGAAAGTTTTACTTCTCTCAATTAACCAATGAAAAGTGCCAATTCTCCCCATCCCTCCCTAATTGACTTCAAAAGTGGCAATCTCAATTGAAACAAGTCTAACATATGTGATTCCTTGGTCCTGATTGTTGTTCATTGTCGAAAATCAAACAAAAAGAGTCCAATGAATCACTGACAAAATCAAGAAAAACGACAAAAAATGCTTTGTTTAAAGTTTTTTTGTTTATGACAAAGAGGACACATATCCATTAATATTGCGTAAAACGGCATTCTTTTGTTTCAAGAACCAACGTTCTGGGCGTTTCTAAGGCTTTTGTTCCATTTTTTGAAAGTTTTACTTCTCTCAATTAACCAATGAAAAGTGCCAATTCCCCCCATCCCTCCCTAATTGACTTCAAATGTGGCATTCTCAATTGAAACAAGTCTAACATATGTGATTCCTTGGTCCTGATTGTTGTTCATTGTCGACAATCAAACCAAAAGAGACCAATGAATCCCTGTCAAAATCAAGAAAAACGACAAAAAATGCTTCGTTTAAAGTTTTTTTGTTATTGACAAAGAGGACACATATCCATTAATATTGCGTAAAACGGCATTCTTTTGTTTTAAGAATCAATGTTTTGGGCGTTTCTAAGGCTTTCGTTCCATTTTTTGAAAGTTTTACTTCTCTCCATTAACCAATGAAAAGTGCCAATTCCCCCACCCCTGCCTAATTGCTTTCAAGTGTGTCTTTCTAATTTGAAACAAGTCTAACATATGTGATTCCTTGGTCTTGATTGTTGTTCATTGTCGACAATAAAACCAAAAGAGACCTATGAAGCCCTGTCAAAATCAATGAAAACAACAAAAAATGCTTTGTTTAAAGTTTTTTTGTTTATGACAAAGATGAAAAATATCCATTAATATTGCGTAAAACGGCATTCTTTTGTTTTAAGAATCAATGTTTTGGGCGTTTCTAAGGCTTTCGTTCCATTTTTTGAAAGTTTTACTTCTCTCCATTAACCAATGAAAAGTGCCAATTCCCCCACCCCTGCCTAATTGCTTTCAAGTGTGTCTTTCTAATTTGAAACAAGTCTAACATATGTGATTCCTTGGTCTTGATTGTTGTTCATTGTCGACAATAAAACCAAAAGAGACCTATGAAGCCCTGTCAAAATCAATGAAAACAACAAAAAATGCTTTGTTTAAAGTTTTTTTGTTTATGACAAAGATGAAAAATATCCAATAATATTGCGTAAAACGGCTTTCTTTTGTTTTAAGAATCAATGTTTTGGGCATTTCTAAGGCTTTCGTTTCATTTTTTGAAAGTTTTACTTCTCTCAATTAAACAATGAAAAGTGCCAATTCCCCCACCCCTGCCTAAATGACTTCAAGTGTGTCTTTCTAATTTGAAACAAGTCTAACATATTTGATTCCTTGGTCTTGATTGTTGTTCATTGTCGGCAATAAAACCAAAAGAGACCAATGAATCCCTGTCAAAATCAAGAAAAACGACAAAAAATGCTTCGTTTAAAGTTTTTTTGTTATTGACAAAGAGGACACATATCCATTAATATTGCGTAAAACGGCATTCTTTTGTTTTAAGAATCAATGTTTTGGGCGTTTCTAAGGCTTTCGTTCCATTTTTTGAAAGTTTTACTTCTCTCCATTAACCAATGAAAAGTGCCAATTCCCCCACCCCTGCCTAATTGCTTTCAAGTGTGTCTTTCTAATTTGAAACAAGTCTAACATATGTGATTCCTTGGTCTTGATTGTTGTTCATTGTCGACAATAAAACCAAAAGAGACCTATGAAGCCCTGTCAAAATCAATGAAAACAACAAAAAATGCTTTGTTTAAAGTTTTTTTGTTTATGACAAAGATGAAAAATATCCATTAATATTGCGTAAAACGGCATTCTTTTGTTTTAAGAATCAATGTTTTGGGCGTTTCTAAGGCTTTCGTTCCATTTTTTGAAAGTTTTACTTCTCTCCATTAACCAATGAAAAGTGCCAATTCCCCCACCCCTGCCTAATTGCTTTCAAGTGTGTCTTTCTAATTTGAAACAAGTCTAACATATGTGATTCCTTGGTCTTGATTGTTGTTCATTGTCGACAATAAAACCAAAAGAGACCTATGAAGCCCTGTCAAAATCAATGAAAACAACAAAAAATGCTTTGTTTAAAGTTTTTTTGTTTATGACAAAGATGAAAAATATCCAATAATATTGCGTAAAACGGCTTTCTTTTGTTTTAAGAATCAATGTTTTGGGCATTTCTAAGGCTTTCGTTTCATTTTTTGAAAGTTTTACTTCTCTCAATTAACCAATGAAAAGTGCCAATTCCCCCACCCCTGCCTAAATGACTTCAAGTGTGTCTTTCTAATTTGAAACAAGTCTAACATATTTGATTCCTTGGTCTTGATTGTTGTTCATTGTCGACAATCAAACCAAAAGAGACCAATGAATCCCTGTCAAAATCAAGAAAAACGACAAAAAATGCTTCGTTTAAAGTTTTTTTGTTATTGACAAAGAGGACACATATCCATTAATATTGCGTAAAACGGCATTCTTTTGTTTTAAGAATCAATGTTTTGGGCGTTTCTAAGGCTTTCGTTCCATTTTTTGAAAGTTTTACTTCTCTCCATTAACCAATGAAAAGTGCCAATTCCCCCACCCCTGCCTAATTGCTTTCAAGTGTGTCTTTCTAATTTGAAACAAGTCTAACATATGTGATTCCTTGGTCTTGATTGTTGTTCATTGTCGACAATAAAACCAAAAGAGACCTATGAAGCCCTGTCAAAATCAATGAAAACAACAAAAAATGCTTTGTTTAAAGTTTTTTTGTTTATGACAAAGATGAAAAATATCCATTAATATTGCGTAAAACGGCATTCTTTTGTTTTAAGAATCAATGTTTTGGGCGTTTCTAAGGCTTTCGTTCCATTTTTTGAAAGTTTTACTTCTCTCCATTAACCAATGAAAAGTGCCAATTCCCCCACCCCTGCCTAATTGCTTTCAAGTGTGTCTTTCTAATTTGAAACAAGTCTAACATATGTGATTCCTTGGTCTTGATTGTTGTTCATTGTCGACAATAAAACCAAAAGAGACCTATGAAGCCCTGTCAAAATCAATGAAAACAACAAAAAATGCTTTGTTTAAAGTTTTTTTGTTTATTACAAAGATGAAAAATATCCATTAATATTGCGTAAAACGGCAATCTTTTGTTTTAATAATCAATGTTTTGGGCGTTTCTAAGGCTTTCGTTCCATTTTTTGAAAGTTTTACTTCTCTCAATTAACCAAAGAAAAGTGCCAATTCCCCCCACTCCTCCCTAATTGACTTCAAGTGTGTCTTTCTAATTTGAAACAAGTCTAACATATGTGATTCCTTGGTCTTGATTGTTGTTCATTGTCGGCAATAAAACCAAAAGAGATCTATGAAGCCCTGTCAAAATCAATGAAAACAACAAAAAATGCTTTGTTTAAAGTTTTTTTGTTTATGACAAAGATGAAAAATTTCCATTAATATTGCGTAAAACGGCAATCTTTTGTTTTAAGAATCAGGGTTTTGGGCGTTTCTAAGGCTTTCGTTCCATTTTTTGAAAGTTTTACTTCTCTCAATTAACCAAAGAAAAGTGCCAATTCCCCCCACTCCTCCCTAATTGACTTCAAGTGTGTCATTCTTATTTGAAACAAGTCTAACATATGTGATTCCTTGGTCTTGATTGTTGTTCATTGTCGACAATTAAACCAAAAGAGACCTATGAAGCCCTGTCAAAATCAATGAAAACAACAAAAAATGCTTTGTTTAAAGTTTTTTTGTTTATGACAAAGAGGAAAAGTATCCATTAATATTGCGTATAACGGCATTCTTTTGTTTGTGGAATCAATGTTTTGGGCGTTTCTAAGGCTTTCGTTCCATTTTTTGAAAGTTTTACTTCTCTCAATTAACCAATGAAAAGTTCCAATTCCCCCACCCCTGCCTAAATGACTTCAAGTGTGTCTTTCTAATTTGAAACAAGTCTAACATATGTGATTCCTTGGTCTTGATTGTTGTTCATTGTCGGCAATAAAACCAAAAGAGACCTATGAAGCCCTGTCAAAATCAATGAAAACAACAAAAAATGCTTTGTTTAAAGTTTTTTTGTTTTTATTACAAAGATGAAAAATATCCTTTAATATTGCGTAAAACGGCAATCTTTTGTTTTAAGAATCAATGTTTTGGGCGTTTCTAAGGTTTTCGTTCAATTTTTTTAAAGTTTTACTTCTCTCAATTAACCAATGAAAATACCAATTCCCCCACCCCTGCCTAATTGACTTCAAGTGTGTCTTTCTAATTTGAAACAAGTCTAACATATGTGATTCCTTGGTCTTGATTGTTGTTCATTGTCGGCAATAAAACCAAAAGAGATCTATGAAGCCCTGTCAAAATCAATGAAAACAACAAAAAATGCTTTGTTTAAAGTTTTTTTGTTTATGACAAAGATGAAAAATTTCCATTAATATTGCGTAAAACGGCAATCTTTTGTTTTAAGAATCAATGTTTTGGGCGTTTCTAAGGTTTTCGTTCCATTTTTTTTAAGTTTTACTTCTCTCAATTAACCAATGAAAAGTGCCAATTCCCCCCACTCCTCCCTAATTGACTTCAAGTGTGTCATTCTTATTTGAAACAAGTCTAACATATGTGATTCCTTGGTCTTGATTGTTGTTCATTGTCGGCAATAAAACCAAAAGAGATCTATGAAGCCCTGTCAAAATCAAGAAAAAAACAAAAAATGCTTTGTTTAAAGTTTTTTTGTTTAAGACAAAGATGAAAAATATCCATTAATATTGCGTAAAACGGCAATCTTTTGTTTTAAGAATCAATGTTTTGGGCGTTTCTAAGGCTTTCGTTCCATTTTTTGAAAGTTTTACTTCTCTCAATTAACCAATGAAAAGTTCCAATTCCCCCACCCCTGCCTAATTGACTTCAAGTGTGTCTTTTTAATTTGAAACAAGTCTAACATATGTGATTCCTTGGTCTTGATTGTTCTTCATTGTCGACAATAAAACCAAAAGAGACCTATGAAGCCCTGTCAAAAACAATGAAAACAACAAAAAATGCTTTGTTTAAAGTTTTTTTGTTTACGACAAAGATGAAAAATATCCATTAATGTTGCGTAAAACGGCAATCTTTTGTTTTAAGAATCAATTTTTTGGGCGTTTCTAAGGCTTTCGTTCCATTTTTTGAAAGTTTTACTTCTCTCAATTAACCAATGAAAAGTTCCAATTCCCCCACCCCTGCCTAATTGACTTCAAGTGTGTCTTTCTAATTTGAAACAAGTCTAACATATGTGTTTCCTTGGTCTTGATTGTTGTTCATTGTCGACAATAAAACCAAAAGAGACCTATGAAGCCCTGTCAAAATCAATGAAAACAACAAAAAATGCTTTGTTTAAAGTTTTTTTGTTTATGACAAAGATGAAAATTATCCATTAATATTGCGTAAAACGGCATTCTTTTGTTTTAAGAATCAATGTTTTGGGCGTTTCTAAGGCTTTCGTTCCATTTTTTGAAAGTTTTACTTCTCTCAATTAACCAATGAAAAGTTCCAATTCCCCCACCCCTGCCTAATTGACTTCAAGTGTGTCATTCTTATTTGAAACAAGTCTAACATATGTGATGCCTTGGTCTTGATTGTTGTTCATTGTCGACAATAAAACCAAAAGAGACCTATGAAGCCCTGTCAAAATCAATGAAAACAACAAAAAATGCTTTGTTTAAAGTTTTTTTGTTTATGACAAAGATGAAAAATATCCATTAATATTGCGTAAAACGGCATTCTTTTGTTTTAAGAATCAATGTTTTGGGCGTTTCTAAGGTTTTCGTTCAATTTTTTTAAAGTTTTACTTCTCTCAATTAACCAATGAAAATACCAATTCCCCCACCCCTGCCTAATTGACTTCAAGTGTGTCTTTCTAATTTGAAACAAGTCTAACATATGTGATTCCTTGGTCTTGATTGTTTTTCATTGTCGGCAATAAAACCAAAAGAGATCTATGAAGCCCTGTCAAAATCAATGAAAACAACAAAAAATGCTTTGTTTAAAGTTTTTTTGTTTATGACAAAGATGAAAAATTTCCATTAATATTGCGTAAAACGGCAATCTTTTGTTTTAAGAATCAATGTTTTGGGCGTTTCTAAGGTTTTCGTTCCATTTTTTTAAAGTTTTACTTCTCTCAATTAACCAATGAAAAGTTCCAATTCCCCCCACTCCTCCCTAATTGACTTCAAGTGTGTCATTCTTATTTGAAACAAGTCTAACATATGTGATTCCTTGGTCTTGATTGTTGTTCATTGTCGACTATAAAACCAAAAGAGACCTATGAAGCCCTGTCAAAATCAAGAAAAAAACAAAAAATGCTTTGTTTAAAGTTTTTTTGTTTGAGACAAAGATGAAAAATATCCATTAATATTGCGTAATATGGCAATCTTTTGTTTTAAGAATCAATGTTTTGGGCGTTTCTAAGGCTTTCGTTCCATTTTTTGAAAGTTTTACTTCTCTCAATTAACCAATGAAAAGTTCCAATTCCCCCACCCCTGCCTAATTGACTTCAAGTGTGTCTTTCTAATTTGAAACAAGTCTAACATTTGTGATTCCTTGGTCTTGATTGTTGTTCATTGTCGACAGTAAAACCAAAAGAGACCTATGAAGCCCTGTCAAAATCAATGAAAACAACAAAAAATGCTTTGTTTAAAGTTTTTTTGTTTTTTGACAAAGATGAAAAATATCCATTAATATTGCGTAAAACGGCAATCTTTTGTTTTAAGAATCAATGTTTTGGGCGTTTCTAAGGCTTTCGTTCCATTTTTTGAAAGTTTTACTTCTCTCAATTAACCAATGAAAAGTTCCAATTCCCCCACCCCTGCCTAATTGACTTCAAGTGTGTCTTTCTAATTTGAAACAAGTCTAACATATGTGATTCCTTGGTCTTGATTGTTGTTCATTGTCGACAATAAAACCAAAAGAGACCTATGAAGCCCTGTCAAAATCAATGAAAACAACAAAAAATGCTTTGTTTAAAGTTTTTTTGTTTTTGACAAAGATGAAAATTATCCATTAATATTGCGTAAAACGGCAATCTTTTGTTTTAAGAATCAATGTTTTGGGCGTTTCTAAGGCTTTCGTTTCATTTTTTGAAAGTTTTACTTCTCTCAATTAACCAAAGAAAAGTGCCAATTCCCCCCACTCCTCCCTAATTGACTTCAAATGTGTCTTTCTAATTTGAAACAAGTCTCACATATGTGATCCCTTGGTCTTGATTGTTGTTCATTGTCGACAATAAAACCAAAAGAGACCTATGAAGCCCTGTCAAAATCAATGAAAACAACAAAAAATGCTTTGTTTAAAGTTTTTTTTTCTATGACAAAGATGAAAATTATCCATTAATATTGCGTAAAACGGCATTCTTTTGTTTTAAGAATCAATGTTTTGGGCGTTTCTAAGGCTTTCGTTCCATTTTTTGAAAGTTTTACTTCTCCCAATTAACCAATGAAAAGTTCCAATTCCCCCACCCCTTCCTAATTGACTTCAAGTGTGTCTTTCTAATTTGAAACAAGTCTAACATATGTGATTCCTTGGTCTTGATTGTTGTTCATTGTCGACAATAAAACCAAAAGAGACCTATGAAGCCCTGTCAAAATCAATGAAAACAACAAAAAATGCTTTGTTTAAAGTTTTTTTGTTTATGACAAAGATGAAAATTATCCATTAATATTGCGTAAAACGGCAATCTTTTGTTTTAAGAATCAATGTTTTGGGCGTTTCTAAGGCTTTCGTTTCATTTTTTGAAAGTTTTACTTCTCTCAATTAACCAATGAAAAGTTCCAATTCCCCCACCCCTTCCTAATTGACTTCAAGTGTGTCTTTCTAATTTGAAACAAGTCTAACATATGTGATTCCTTGGTCTTGATTGTTTTTCATTGTCGGATATAAAACCAAAAGAGATCTATGAAGCCCTGTCAAAATCAATGAAAACAACAAAAAATGCTTTGTTTAAAGTTTTTTTGTTTATGACAAAGATGAAAAATTTCCATTAATATTGCGTAAAACGGCAATCTTTTGTTTTAAGAATCAATGTTGTGGGCGTTTCTAAGGTTTTCGTTCCATTTTTTTAAAGTTTTACTTCTCTCAATTAACCAATGAAAAGTTCCAATTCCCCCCACTCCTCCCTAATTGACTTCAAGTGTGTCATTCTTATTTGAAACAAGTCTAACATATGTGATTCCTTGGTCTTGATTGTTGTTCATTGTCGACTATAAAACCAAAAGAGACCTATGAAGCCCTGTCAAAATCAATGAAAACAACAAAAAATGCTTTGTTTAAAGTTTTTTTGTTTATGACAAAGATGAAAATTATCCATTAATATTGCGTAAAACGGCATTCTTTTGTTTTAAGAATCAATGTTTTGGGCGTTTCTAAGGCTTTCGTTCCATTTTTTGAAAGTTTTACTTCTCCCAATTAACCAATGAAAAGTGCCAATTCCCCCACCCCTGCCTAATTGACTTCAAGTGTGTCATTCTTATTTGAAACAAGTCTAACATATGTGATTCCTTGGTCTTGATTGTTGTTCATTGTCGACAATAAAACCAAAAGAGACCTATGAAGCCCTGTCAAAATCAATGAAAACAACAAAAAATGCTTTGTTTAAAGTTTTTTTGTTTACGACAAAGATGAAAATTATCCATTAATATTGCGTAAAACGGCAATCTTTTGTTTTAAGAATCAATGTTTTGGGCGTTTCTAAGGCTTTCGTTTCATTTTTTGAAAGTTTTACTTCTCTCAATTAACCAAAGAAAAGTGCCAATTCCCCCCACTCCTCCCTAATTGACTTCAAGTGTGTCTTTCTAATTTGAAACAAGTCTCACATATGTGATCCCTTGGTCTTGATTGTTGTTCATTGTCGACAATAAAACCAAAAGAGACCTATGAAGCCCTGTCAAAATCAATGAAAACAACAAAAAATGCTTTGTTTAAAGTTTTTTTATTTAGGACAAAGATGAAAACTATCCATTAATATTGCGTAAAACGGCATTCTTTTGTTTTAAGAATCAATGTTTTGGGCGTTTCTAAGGCTTTCGTTCCATTTTTTGAAAGTTTTACTTCTCTCAATTAACCAATGAAAAGTGCCAATTCCCCCACCCCTGCCTAATTCACTTCAAGTGTGTCTTTCTAAATTGAAACAAGTCTAACATATGTGATTCCTTGGTCTTGATTGTTGTTCATTGTCGACAATAAAACCAAAAGAGACCTATGAAGCCCTGTCAAAATCAATGAAAACAACAAAAAATGCTTTGTTTAAAGTTTTTTTGCTTATTACAAAGATGAAAAATATCCATTAATATTGCGTAAAACGGCATTCTTTTGTTTTAAGAATCAATGTTTTGGGCGTTTCTAAGGCTTTCGTTCCATTTTTTGAAAGTTTTACTTCTCTCCGATAACCAATGAAAAGTTCCAATTCCCCCACCCCTGCCTAATTGACTTCAAGTGTGTCTTTCTAATTTGAAACAAGTCTAACATATGTGATTCCTTGGTCTTGATTGTTGTTCATTGTCGACAATAAAACCAAAAGAGACCTATGAAGCCCTGTCAAAATCAATGAAAACAACAAAAAATGCTTTGTTTAAAGTTTTTTTGTTTATGACAAAGATGAAAAATATCCATTAATATATCGTAAAACGGCATTCTTTTGTTTTAAGAATCAATGTTTTGGGCGTTTCTAACGCTTTCGTTCCATTTTTTGAAAGTTTTACTTCTCTCAATTAACCAATGAAAAGTGCCAATTCCCCCACCCCTGCCTAATTGACTTCAAGTGTGTCTTTCTAATTTGAAACAAGTCTAACATTTGTGATTCCTTGGTCTTGATTGTTGTTCATTGTCGACAGTAAAACCAAAAGAGACCTATGAAGCCCTGTCAAAATCAATGAAAACAACAAAAAATGCTTTGTTTAAAGTTTTTTTGTTTATGACAAAGATGAAAAATATCCATTAATATATCGTAAAACGGCATTCTTTTGTTTTAAGAATCAATGTTTTGGGCGTTTCTAAGGCTTTCGTTCCATTTTTTGAAAGTTTTACTTCTCTCCGATAACCAATGAAAAGTGCCAATTCCCCCACCCCTGCCTAATTGACTTCAAGTGTGTCATTCTTATTTGAAACAAGTCTAACATATGTGATCCCTTGGTCTTGATTGTTGTTCATTGTCGACAGTAAAACCAAAAGAGACCTATGAAGCCCTGTCAAAATCAATGAAAACAACAAAAAATGCTTTGTTTAAAGTTTTTTTGTTTATGACAAAGATGAAAAATATCCATTAATATTGCGTAAAACGGCATTCTTTTGTTTTAAGAATCAATGTTTTGGGCGTTTCTAAGGCTTTCGTTCCATTTTTTGAAAGTTTTACTTCTCTCCGATAACCAATGAAAAGTGCCAATTCCCCCACTCCTGCCTAATTGACTTCAAGTGTGTCTTTCTAATTTGAAACAAGTCTAACATTTGTGATTCCTTGGTCTTGATTGTTGTTCATTGTCGACAATCAAACCAAAAGAGACCTATGAAGCCCTGTCAAAATCAATGAAAACAACAAAAAATGCTTTGTTTAAAGTTTTTTTGTTTATGACAAAGATGAAAATTATCCATTAATATTGCGTAAAACGGCATTCTTTTGTTTTAAGAATCAATGTTTTGGGCGTTTCTAAGGCTTTCGTTCCATTTTTTGAAAGTTTTACTTCTCTCCGATAACCAATGAAAAGTGCCAATTCCCCCACCCCTGCCTAATTGACTTTAAGTGTGTCTTTCTAATTTGAAACAAGTCTAACATTTGTGATTCCTTGGTCTTGATTGTTGTTCATTGTCGACAATCAAACCAAAAGAGACCTATGAAGCCCTGTCAAAATCAATGAAAACAACAAAAAATGCTTTGTTTAAAGTTTTTTTGTTTATGACAAAGATGAAAAATATCCATTAATATTGCGTAAAACGGCATTCTTTTGTTTTAAGAATCAATGTTTTGGGCGTTTCTAAGGCTTTCGTTCCATTTTTTGAAAGTTTTACTTCTCTCCGATAACCAATGAAAAGTGCCAATTCCCCCACCCCTGCCTAATTGACTTCAAGTGTGTCTTTCTAATTTGAAACAAGTCTAACATTTGTGATTCCTTGGTCTTGATTGTTGTTCATTGTCGACAATCAAACCAAAAGAGACCTATGAAGCCCTGTCAAAATCAATGAAAACAACAAAAAATGCTTTGTTTAAAGTTTTTTTGTTTATGACAAAGATGAAAATTATCCATTAATATTGCGTAAAACGGCATTCTTTTGTTTTAAGAATCAATGTTTTGGGCGTTTCTAAGGCTTTCGTTCCATTTTTTGAAAGTTTTACTTCTCTCCATTAACCAATGAAAAGTGCCAATTCCCCCACCCCTGCCTAATTGACTTCAAGTGTGTCTTTCTAATTTGAAACAAGTCTAACATATGTGATTCCTTGGTCTTGATTGTTGTTCATTGTCGACAATAAAACCAAAAGAGACCTATGAAGCCCTGTCAAAATCAATGAAAACAACAAAAAATGTTTTGTTTAAAGTTTTTTTATTTATGACAAAGATGAAAAATATCCATTAATATTGCGTAAAACGGCATTCTTTTGTATTAAGAATCAATGTTTTGGGCGTTTCTAAGGCTTTCGTTCCATTTTTTGAAAGTTTTACTTCTCTCAATTAACCAATGAAAAGTGCCAATTCCCCCACCCCTGCCTAATTGACTTCAAGTGTGTCATTCTTATTTGAAACAAGTCTAACATATGTGATTCCTTGGTCTTGATTGTTGTTCATTGTCGACAATAAAACCAAAAGAGACCTATGAAGCCCTGTCAAAATCAATGAAAACAACAAAAAATGCTTTGTTTAAAGTTTTTTTGTTTATGACAAAGATGAAAAATATCCATTAATATTGCGTAAAACGGCAATCTTTTGTTTTAAGAATCAATGTTTTAGGCGTTTCTAAGGCTTTCGTTCCATTTTTTGAAAGTTTTACTTCTCTCAATAAACCAATGAAAAGTGCCAATTCCCCCACCCCTGCCTAATTGACTTCAAGTGTGTCATTCTTATTTGAAACAAGTCTAACATATGTGATTCCTTGGTCTTGATTGTTGTTCATTGTCGACAATAAAACCAAAAGAGACCTATGAAGCCCTGTCAAAATCAATGAAAACAACAAAAAATGCTTTGTTTCAAGTATTTTTATTTATGACAAAGATGAAAATTATCCATTAATATTGCGTAAAACGGCATTCTTTTGTTTTAAGAATCAATGTTTTGGGCGTTTCTAAGGCTTTCGTTCCATTTTTTGAAAGTTTTACTTCTCTCAATTAACCAATGAAAAGTGCCAATTCCCCCACCCCTGCCTAATTGACTTCAAGTGTGTCATTCTTATTTGAAACAAGTCTAACATATGTGATTCCTTGGTCTTGATTGTTGTTCATTGTCGACAATAAAACCAAAAGAGACCTATGAAGCCCTGTCAAAATCAATGAAAACAACAAAAAATGCTTTGTTTAAAGTTTTTTTGCTTATGACAAAGATGAAAAATATCCATTAATATTGCGTAAAACGGCATTCTTTTGTTTTAAGAATCAATGTTTTGGGCGTTTCTAAGGCTTTCGTTCCATTTTTTGAAAGTTTTACTTCTCTCAATTAACCAATGAAAAGTGCCAATTCCCCCACCCCTGCCTAATTGACTTCAAGTGTGTCATTCTTATTTGAAACAAGTCTAACATATGTGATTCCTTGGTCTTGATTGTTGTTCATTGTCGACAATAAAACCAAAAGAGACCTATGAAGCCCTGTCAAAATCAATGAAAACAACAAAAAATGCTTTGTTTAAAGTTTTTTTGTTTATTACAAAGATGAAAAATATCCATTAATATTGCGTAAAACGGCAATCTTTTGTTTTAAGAATCAATGTTTTGGGCGTTTCTAAGGCTTTCGTTCCATTTTTTGAAAGTTTTACTTCTCTCCGATAACCAATGAAAAGTTCCAATTCCCCCACCCCTGCCTAATTGACTTCAAGTGTGTCTTTCTAATTTGAAACAAGTCTAACATATGTGATTCCTTGGTCTTGATTGTTGTTCATTGTCGACAATAAAACCAAAAGAGACCTATGAAGCCCTGTCAAAATCAATGAAAACAACAAAAAATGCTTTGTTTAAAGTTTTTGATTTATGACAAAGATGAAAATTATCCATTAATATTGCGTAAAACGGCAATCTTTTGTTTTAAGAATCAATGTCTTGGGCGTTTCTAAGGCTTTCGTTCCATTTTTTGAAAGTTTTACTTCTCTCCGATAACCAATGAAAAGTGCCAATTCCCCCACCCCTGCCTAATTGACTTCAAGTGTGTCTTTCTAATTTGAAACAAGTCTAACATATGTGATTCCTTGGTCTTGATTGTTGTTCATTGTCGACAATAAAACCAAAAGAGACCTATGAAGCCCTGTCAAAATCAATGAAAACAACAAAAAATGCTTTGTTTAAAGTTTTTTTGTTTATGACAAAGATGAAAAATATCCATTAATATTGCGTAAAACGGCATTCTTTTGTTTTAAGAATCAATGTTTTGGGCGTTTCTAAGGCTTTCGTTCCATTTTTTGAAAGTTTTACTTCTCTCCGATAACCAATGAAAAGTTCCAATTCCCCCACCCCTGCCTAATTGACTTCAAGTGTGTCTTTCTAATTTGAAACAAGTCTAACATATGTGATTCCTTGGTCTTGATTGTTGTTCATTGTCGACAATAAAACCAAAAGAGACCTATGAAGCCCTGTCAAAATCAATGAAAACAACAAAAAATGCTTTGTTTAAAGTTTTTTTATTTATGACAAAGATGAAAAATATCCATTAATATTGCGTAAAACGGCATTCTTTTGTTTTAAGAATCAATGTTTTGGGCGTTTCTAAGGCTTTCGTTCCATTTTTTGAAAGTTTTACTTCTCTCAATTAACCAATGAAAAGTGCCAATTCCCCCACCCCGGCCTAATTGACTTCAAGTGTGTCATTCTTATTTGAAACAAGTCTAACATATGTGATTCCTTGGTCTTGATTGTTGTTCATTGTCGACAATAAAACCAAAAGAGACCTATGAAGCCCTGTCAAAATCAATGAAAACAACAAAAAATGCTTTGTTTAAAGTTTTTTTGTTTATGACAAAGATGAAAAATATCCATTAATATTGCGTAAAACGGCATTCTTTCGTTTTAAGAATCAATGTTTTGGGCGTTTCTAAGGCTTTCGTTCCATTTTTTGAAAGTTTTACTTCTCTCAATTAACCAATGAAAAGTGCCAATTCCCCCACCCCTGCCTAATTGACTTCAAGTGTGTCATTCTTATTTGAAACAAGTCTAACATATGTGATTCCTTGGTCTTGATTGTTGTTCATTGTCGACAATAAAACCAAAAGAGACCTATGAAGCCCTGTCAAAATCAATGAAAACAACAAAAAATGCTTTGTTTAAAGTTTTTTTGTTTATGACAAAGATGAAAATTATCCATTAATATTGCGTAAAACGGCAATCTTTTGTTTTAAGAATCAATGTTTTGGGCGTTTCTAAGGCTTTCGTTTCATTTTTTGAAAGTTTTACTTCTCTCAATTAACCAAAGAAAAGTGCCAATTCCCCCCACTCCTCCCTAATTGACTTCAAGTGTGTCTTTCTAATTTGAAACAAGTCTCACATATGTGATCCCTTGGTCTTGATTGTTGTTCATTGTCGACAATAAAACCAAAAGAGACCTATGAAGCCCTGTCAAAATCAATGAAAACAACAAAAAATGCTTTGTTTAAAGTTTTTTTGCTTATTACAAAGATGAAAACTATCCATTAATATTGCGTAAAACGGCATTCTTTTGTTTTAAGAATCAATGTTTTGGGCGTTTCTAAGGCTTTCGTTCCATTTTTTGAAAGTTTTACTTCTCTCAATTAACCAATGAAAAGTGCCAATTCCCCCACCCCTGCCTAATTCACTTCAAGTGTGTCTTTCTAAATTGAAACAAGTCTAACATATGTGATTCCTTGGTCTTGATTGTTGTTCATTGTCGACAATAAAACCAAAAGAGACCTATGAAGCCCTGTCTAAATCAATGAAAACAACAAAAAATGCTTTGTTTAAAGTTTTTTTGCTTATTACAAAGATGAAAAATATCCATTAATATTGCGTAAAACGGCATTCTTTTGTTTTAAGAATCAATGTTTTGGGCGTTTCTAAGGCTTTCGTTCCATTTTTTGAAAGTTTTACTTCTCTCCGATAACCAATGAAAAGTTCCAATTCCCCCACCCCTGCCTAATTGACTTCAAGTGTGTCTTTCTAATTTGAAACAAGTCTAACATATGTGATTCCTTGGTCTTGATTGTTGTTCATTGTCGACAATAAAACCAAAAGAGACCTATGAAGCCCTGTCAAAATCAATGAAAACAACAAAAAATGCTTTGTTTAAAGTTTTTTTGTTTATGACAAAGATGAAAAATATCCATTAATATATCGTAAAACGGCATTCTTTTGTTTTAAGAATCAATGTTTTGGGCGTTTCTAAGGCTTTCGTTCCATTTTTTGAAAGTTTTACTTCTCTCAATTAACCAATGAAAAGTGCCAATTCCCCCACCCCTGCCTAATTGACTTCAAGTGTGTCTTTCTAATTTGAAACAAGTCTAACATTTGTGATTCCTTGGTCTTGATTGTTGTTCATTGTCGACAATCAAACCAAAAGAGACCTATGAAGCCCTGTCAAAATCAATGAAAACAACAAAAAATGCTTTGTTTAAAGTTTTTTTGTTTATGACAAAGATGAAAAATATCCATTAATATATCGTAAAACGGCATTCTTTTGTTTTAAGAATCAATGTTTTGGGCGTTTCTAAGGCTTTCGTTCCATTTTTTGAAAGTTTTACTTCTCTCCGATAACCAATGAAAAGTGCCAATTCCCCCACCCCTGCCTAATTGACTTCAAGTGTGTCATTCTTATTTGAAACAAGTCTAACATATGTGATCCCTTGGTCTTGATTGTTGTTCATTGTCGACAGTAAAACCAAAAGAGACCTATGAAGCCCTGTCAAAATCAATGAAAACAACAAAAAATGCTTTGTTTAAAGTTTTTTTGTTTATGACAAAGATGAAAAATATCCATTAATATTGCGTAAAACGGCATTCTTTTGTTTTAAGAATCAATGTTTTGGGCGTTTCTAAGGCTTTCGTTCCATTTTTTGAAAGTTTTACTTCCCTCCGATAACCAATGAAAAGTGCCAATTCCCCCACCCCTGCCTAATTGACTTCAAGTGTGTCTTTCTAATTTGAAACAAGTCTAACATATGTGATGCCTTGGTCTTGATTGTTGTTCATTGTCGACAATCAAACCAAAAGAGACCTATGAAGCCCTGTCAAAATCAATGAAAACAACAAAAAATGCTTTGTTTAAAGTTTTTTTGTTTATGACAAAGATGAAAAATATCCATTAATATTGCGTAAAACGGCATTCTTTTGTTTTAAGAATCAATGTTTTGGGCGTTTCTAAGGCTTTCGTTCCATTTTTTGAAAGTTTTACTTCTCTCCGATAACCAATGAAAAGTGCCAATTCCCCCACTCCTGCCTAATTGACTTCAAGTGTGTCTTTCTAATTTGAAACAAGTCTAACATTTGTGATTCCTTGGTCTTGATTGTTGTTCATTGTCGACAATCAAACCAAAAGAGACCTATGAAGCCCTGTCAAAATCAATGAAAACAACAAAAAATGCTTTGTTTAAAGTTTTTTTGTTTATGACAAAGATGAAAAATATCCATTAATATTGCGTAAAACGGCATTCTTTTGTTTTAAGAATCAATGTTTTGGGCGTTTCTAAGGCTTTCGTTCCATTTTTTGAAAGTTTTACTTCTCTCCGATAACCAATGAAAAGTGCCAATTCCCCCACCCCTGCCTAATTGACTTCAAGTGTGTCTTTCTAATTTGAAACAAGTCTAACATTTGTGATTCCTTGGTCTTGATTGTTGTTCATTGTCGACAATCAAACCAAAAGAGACCTATGAAGCCCTGTCAAAATCAATGAAAACAACAAAAAATGCTTTGTTTAAAGTTTTTTTGTTTATGACAAAGAAGAAAAATATCCATTAATATTGCGTAAAACGGCATTCTTTTGTTTTAAGAATCAATGTTTTGGGCGTTTCTAAGGCTTTCGTTCCATTTTTTGAAAGTTTTACTTCTCTCCGATAACCAATGAAAAGTGCCAATTCCCCCACCCCTGCCTAATTGACTTCAAGTGTGTCTTTCTAATTTGAAACAAGTCTAACATTTGTGATTCCTTGGTCTTGATTGTTGTTCATTGTCGACAATCAAACCAAAAGAGACCTATGAAGCCCTGTCAAAATCAATGAAAACAACAAAAAATGCTTTGTTTAAAGTTTTTTTTGTTTATGACAAAGATGAAAAATATCCATTAATATTTCGTAAAACGCCATTCTTTTGTTTTAAGAATCAATGTTTTGGGCGTTTCTAAGGCTTTCGTTCCATTTTTTGAAAGTTTTACTTCTCTCCGATAACCAATGAAAAGTGCCAATTCCCCCACCCCTGCCTAATTGACTTCAAGTGTGTCTTTCTAATTTGAAACAAGTCTAACATTTGTGATTCCTTGATCTTGATTGTTGTTCATTGTCGACAATCAAACCAAAAGAGACCTATGAAGCCCTGTCAAAATCAATGAAAACAACAAAAAATGCTTTGTTTAAAGTTTTTTTGTTTATGACAAAGATGAAAAATATCCATTAAAATTGCGTAAAACGGCATTCTTTTGTTTTAAGAATCAATGTTTTGGGCGTTTCTAAGGCTTTCGTTCCATTTTTTGAAAGTTTTACTTCTCTCAATTAACCAATGAAAAGTGCCAATTCCCCCACCCCTGCCTAATTGACTTCAAGTGTGTCATTCTTATTTGAAACAAGTCTAACATATGTGATTCCTTGGTCTTGATTGTTGTTCATTGTCGACAATAAAACCAAAAGAGACCTATGAAGCCCTGTCAAAATCAATGAAAACAACAAAAAATGCTTTGTTTAAAGTTTTTTTGTTTATGACAAAGATGAAAAATATCCATTAATATTGCGTAAAACGGCAATCTTTTGTTTTAAGAATCAATGTTTTGGGCGTTTCTAAGGCTTTTGTTCCATTTTTTGAAAGTTTTACTTCTCTCCGATAACCAATGAAAAGTGCCAATTCCCCCACCCCTGCCTAATTGACTTCAAGTGTGTCTTTCTAATTTGAAACAAGTCTAACATATGTGATTCCTTGGTCTTGATTGTTGTTCATTGTCGGCAATAAAACCAAAAGAGACCTATGAAGCCCTGTCAAAATCAATGAAAACAACAAAAAATGCTTTGTTTAAAGTTTTTTTGTTTATTACAAAGATGAAAAATATCCATTAATATTGCGTAAAACGGCAATCTTTTGTTTTAAGAATCAATGTTTTGGGCGTTTCTAAGGCTTTCGTTCCATTTTTTGAAAGTTTTACTTCTCTCAATTAACCAATGAAAAGTGCCAATTCCCCCACCCCGGCCTAATTGACTTCAAGTGTGTCATTCTTATTTGAAACAAGTCTAATTTATGTGATTCCTTGGTCTTGATTGTTGTTCATTGTCGACAATAAAACCAAAAGAGACCTATGAAGCCCTGTCAAAATCAATGAAAACAACAAAAAATGCTTTGTTTAAAGTTTTTTTATTTATGACAAAGATGAAAATTATCCATTAATATTGCGTAAAACGGCATTCTTTTGTTTTAAGAATCAATGTTTTGGGCGTTTCTAAGGCTTTCGTTCCATTTTTTGAAAGTTTTACTTCTCTCCGATAACCAATGAAAAGTGCCAATTCCCCCACCCCTGCCTAATTGACTTCAAGTGTGTCTTTCTAATTTGAAACAAGTCTAACATATGTGATTCCTTGGTCTTGATTGTTGTTCATTGTCGACAATAAAACCAAAAGAGACCTATGAAGCCCTGTCAAAATCAATGAAAACAACAAAAAATGCTTTGTTTAAAGTTTTTTTATTTATGACAAAGATGAAAAATATCCATTAATATTGCGTAAAACGGCAATCTTTTGTTTTAAGAATCAATGTTTTGGGCGTTTCTAAGGCTTTCGTTCCATTTTTTGAAAGTTTTACTTCTCTCAATTAACCAATGAAAAGTGCCCATTCCCCCACCCCTGCCTAATTGACTTCAAGTGTGTCATTCCTATTTGAAACAAGTCTAACATATGTGATTCCTTGGTCTTGATTGTTGTTCATTGTCGACAATAAAACCAAAAGAGACCTATGAAGCCCTGTCAAAATCAATGAAAACAACAAAAAATGCTTTGTTTAAAGTTTTTTGTTTATTACAAAGATGAAAAATATCCATTAATATTGCGTAAAACGGCAATCTTTTGTTTTAAGAATCAATGTTTTGGGCGTTTCTAAGGCTTTCGTTCCATTTTTTGAAAGTTTTACTTCTCTCAATTAACCAATGAAAAGTGCCAATTCCCCCACCCCTGCCTAATTGACTTCAAGTGTGTCTTTCTAATTTGAAACAAGTCTAACATATGTGATTCCTTGGTCTTGATTGTTGTTCATTGTCGACAATAAAACCAAAAGAGACCTATGAAGCCCTGTCAAAATCAATGAAAACAACAAAAAATGCTTTGTTTAAAGTTTTTTTATTTATGACAAAGATGAAAAATATCCATTAATATTGCGTAAAACGGCATTCTTTTGTTTTAAGAATCAATGTTTTGGGCGTTTCTAAGGCTTTCGTTCCATTTTTTGAAAGTTTTACTTCTCTCAATTAACCAATGAAAAGTGCCAATTCCCCCACCCCTGCCTAATTGACTTCAAGTGTGTCATTCCTATTTGAAACAAGTCTAACATATGTGATTCCTTGGTCTTGATTGTTGTTCATTGTCGACAATAAAACCAAAAGAGACCTATGAAGCCCTGTCAAAATCAATGAAAACAACAAAAAATGCTTTGTTTAAAGTTTTTTTGTTTATGACAAAGATGAAAAATATCCATTAATATTGCGTAAAACGGCAATCTTTTGTTTTAAGAATCAATGTTTTGGGCGTTTCTAAGGCTTTCGTTCCATTTTTTGAAAGTTTTACTTCTCTCAATTAACCAATGAAAAGTGCCCATTCCCCCACCCCTGCCTAATTGACTTCAAGTGTGTCATTCTTATTTGAAACAAGTCTAACATATGTGATTCCTTGGTCTTGATTGTTGTTCATTGTCGACAATAAAACCAAAAGAGACCTATGAAGCCCTGTCAAAATCAATGAAAACAACAAAAAATGCTTTGTTTAAAGTTTTTTTATTTATGACAAAGATGAAAATTATCCATTAATTTTGCGGAAAACGGCATTCTTTTGTTTTAAGAATCAATGTTTTGGGCGTTTCTAAAGCTTTCGTTCCATTTTTTGAAAGTTTTACTTCTCTCCGATAACCAATGAAAAGTGCCAATTCCCCCACCCCTGCCTAATTGACTTCAAGTGTGTCATTCTTATTTGAAACAAGTCTAACATATGTGATTCCTTGGTCTTGATTGTTGTTCATTGTCGACAATAAAACCAAAAGAGACCTATGAAGCCCTGTCAAAATCAATGAAAACAACAAAAAATGCTTTGTTTAAAGTTTTTTTGTTTATGACAAAGATGAAAAATATCCATTAATATTGCGTAAAACGGCAATCTTTTGTTTTAAGAATCAATGTTTTGGGCGTTTCTAAGGCTTTCGTTCCATTTTTTGAAAGTTTTACTTCTCTCCGATAACCAATGAAAAGTGCCAATTCCCCCACCCCTGCCTAATTGACTTCAAGTGTGTCTTTCTAATTTGAAACAAGTCTAACATATGTGATTCCTTGGTCTTGATTGTTGTTCATTGTTGGCAATAAAACCAAAAGAGACCTATGAAGCCCTGTCAAAATCAATGAAAACAACAAAAAAAGCTTTGTTTAAAGTTTTTTTGTTTATTACAAAGATGAAAAATATCCATTAATATTGCGTAAAACGGCAATCTTTTGTTTTAAGAATCAATGTTTTGGGCGTTTCTAAGGCTTTCGTTCCATTTTTTGAAAGTTTTACTTCTCTCCGATAACCAATGAAAAGTTCCAATTCCCCCCCCTGCCTAATTGACTTCAAGTGTGTCTTTCTAATTTGAAACAAGTCTAACATATGTGATTCCTTGGTCTTGATTGTTGTTCATTGTCGACAATAAAACCAAAAGAGACCTATGAAGCCCTGTCAAAATCAATGAAAACAACAAAAAATGCTTTGTTTAAAGTTTTTTTGTTTATGACAAAGATGAAAAATATCCATTAATATTGCGTAAAACGGCATTATTTTGTTTTAAGAATCAATGTTTTGGGCGTTTCTAAGGCTTTCGTTCCATTTTTTGAAAGTTTTACTTCTCTCCATTAACCAATGAAAAGTGCCAATTCCCCCACCCCTGCCTAATTGACTTTAAGTGTGTCTTTCTAATTTGAAACAAGTCTAACATATGTGATTCCTTGGTCTTGATTGTTGTTCATTGTCGACAATAAAACCAAAAGAGACCTATGAAGCCCTGTCAAAATCAATGAAAACAACAAAAAATGCTTTGTTTAAAGTTTTTTTATTTATGACAAAGATGAAAAATATCCATTAATATTGCGTAAAACGGCATTCTTTTGTTTTAAGAATCAATGTTTTGGGCGTTTCTAAGGCTTTCGTTCCATTTTTTGAAAGTTTTACTTCTCTCAATTAACCAATGAAAAGTGCCAATTCCCCCACCCCTGCCTAATTGACTTCAAGTGTGTCATTCTTATTTGAAACAAGTCTAACATATGTGATTCCTTGGTCTTGATTGTTGTTCATTGTCGACAATAAAACCAAAAGAGACCTATGAAGCCCTGTCAAAATCAATGAAAACAACAAAAAATGCTTTGTTTAAAGTTTTTTTATTTATAACAAAGATGAAAAATATCCATTAATATTGCGTAAAACGGCATTCTTTTGTTTTAAGAATCAATGTTTTGGGCGTTTCTAAGGCTTTCGTTCCATTTTTTGAAAGTTTTACTTCTCTCAATTAACCAATGAAAAGTGCCAATTCCCCCCATCCCTCCCTAATTGACTACAAATGTGGCATTCTCAATTGAAACAAGTCTCACACAGATGTGATTCCTTCGTCCTGATTGTTGTTCATTGTCGACAATCAAACGAAAGAGACCAATGAATCCCTGTCAAAATCAAGAAAAACGACAAAAAATGCTCTGTTTAAAGTTTTTTTGTTTATGACAAAGAGGACACATATCCATTAATATTGCGTAAAACGGCATTCTTTTGTTTTAAGAACCAATGTTCTGGGCGTTTCTAAGGCTTTCGTTCCATTTTTTGAAAGTTTTACTTCTCTCAATTAACCAATGAAAAGTGCCAATTCCCCCACCCCTGCCTAATTGACTTCAAGTGTGTCATTCTTATTTGAAACAAGTCTAACATATGTGATTCCTTGGTCTTGATTGTTGTTCATTGTCGGCAATAAAACCAAAAGAGACCTATGAAGCCCTGTCAAAATCAATGAAAACAACAAAAAATGCTTTGTTTAAAGTTTTTTTGTTTATGACAAAGATGAAAAATATCCATTAATATTGCGTAAAACGGCAATCTTTTGTTTTAAGAATCAATGTTTTGGGCGTTTCTAAGGCTTTCGTTCCATTTTTTGAAAGTTTTACTTCTCTCCGATAACCAATGAAAAGTGCCAATTCCCCCACCCCTGCCTAATTGACTTCAAGTGTGTCATTCTTATTTGAAACAAGTCTAACATATGTGATTCCTTGGTCTTGATTGTTGTTCATTGTCGACAATAAAACCAAAAGAGACCTATGAAGCCCTGTCAAAATCAATGAAAACAACGAAAAATGCTTTGTTTAAAGTTTTTTTGTTTATGACAAAGATGAAAAATATCCATTAATATTGCGTAAAACGGCAATCTTTTGTTTTAAGAATCAATGTTTTGGGCGTTTCTAAGGCTTTCGTTCCATTTTTTGAAAGTTTTACTTCTCTCCGATAACCAATGAAAAGTGCCAATTCCCCCACCCCTGCCTAATTGACTTCAAGTGTGTCATTCTTATTTGAAACAAGTCTAACATATGTGATTCCTTGGTCTTGATTGTTGTTCATTGTCGACAATAAAACCAAAAGAGACCTATGAAGCCCTGTCAAAATCAATGAAAAACAACAAAAAATGCTTTGTTTAAAGTTTTTTTGTTTATGACAAAGATGAAAATTATCCATTAATATTGCGTATAAAACGGCATTCTTTTGTTTTAAGAATCAATGTTTTGGGCGTTTCTAAGGCTTTCGTTCCATTTTTTGAAAGTTTTACTTCTCTCAATTAACCAATGAAAAGTGCCAGTTCCCCCACCCCTGCCTAATTGACTTCAAGTGTGTCATTCTTATTTGAAACAAGTCTAACATATGTGATTCCTTGGTCTTGATTGTTGTTCATTGTCGGCAATAAAACCAAAAGAGACCTATGAAGCCCTGTCAAAATCAATGAAAACAACAAAAAATGCTTTGTTTAAAGTTTTTTTGTTTATGACAAAGATGAAAAATATCCATTAATATTGCGTAAAACGGCAATCTTTTGTTTTAAGAATCAATGTTTTGGGCGTTTCTAAGGCTTTCGTTCCATTTTTTGAAAGTTTTACTTCTCTCCGATAACCAATGAAAAGTGCCAATTCCCCCACCCCTGCCTAATTGACTTCAAGTGTGTCATTCTTATTTGAAACAAGTCTAACATATGTGATTCCTTGGTCTTGATTGTTGTTCATTGTCGACAATAAAACCAAAAGAGACCTATGAAGCCCTGTCAAAATCATTGAAAACAACAAAAAATGCTTTGTTTAAAGTTTTTTTGTTTATTACAAAGATGAAAAATATCCATTAATATTGCGTAAAACGGCAATCTTTTGTTTTAAGAATCAATGTTTTGGGCGTTTCTAAGGCTTTCGCTCCATTTTTTGAAAGTTTTACTTCTCTCCGATAACCAATGAAAAGTGCCAATTCCCCCACCCCTGCCTAATTGACTTCAAGTGTGTCATTCTTATTTGAAACAAGTCTAACATATGTGATTCCTTGGTCTTGATTGTTGTTCATTGTCGACAATAAAACCAAAAGAGACCTATGAAGCCCTGTCAAAATCAATGAAAACAACAAAAAATGCTTTGTTTAAAGTTTTTTTGTTTATTACAAAGATGAAAATTATCCATTAATATTGCGTAAAACGGCATTCTTTTGTTTTAAGAATCAATGTTTTGGGCGTTTCTAAGGCTTTCGATCCATTTTTTGAAAGTTTTACTTCTCTCCGATAACCAATGAAAAGTGCCAATTCCCCCACCCCTGCCTAATTGACTTCAAGTGTGTCATTCTTATTTGAAACAAGTCTAACATATGTGATTCCTTGGTCTTGATTGTTGTTCATTGTCGACAATAAAACCAAAAGAGACCTATGAAGCCCTGTCAAAATCAATGAAAACAACAAAAAATGCTTTGTTTAAAGTTTTTTTGTTTATTACAAAGATGAAAATTATCCATTAATATTGCGTAAAACGGCATTCTTTTGTTTTAAGAATCAATGTTTTGGGCGTTTCTAAGGCTTTCGCTCCATTTTTTGAAAGTTTTACTTCTCTCCGATAACCAATGAAAAGTGCCAATTCCCCCACCCCTGCCTAATTGACTTCAAGTGTGTCATTCTTATTTGAAAAAAGTCTAACATATGTGATTCCTTGGTCTTGATTGTTGTTCATTGTCGACAATAAAACCAAAAGAGACCTATGAAGCCCTGTCAAAATCAATGAAAACAACAAAAAATGCTTTGTTTAAAGTTTTTTTGTTTATGACAAAGATGAAAATTATCCATTAATATTGCGTAAAACGGCATTCTTTTGTTTTAAGAATCAAAGTTTTGGGCGTTCCATTTTTTGAAAGTTTTACTTCTCTCCATTAACCAATGAAAAGTGCCAATTCCCCCACCCCTGCCTAATTGACTTCAAGTGTGTCTTTCTAATTTGAAACAAGTCTAACATATGTGATTCCTTGGTCTTGATTGTTGTTCATTGTCGACAATAAAACCAAAAGAGACCTATGAAGCCCTGTCAAAATCAATGAAAACAACAAAAAATGCTTTGTTTAAAGTTTTTTTGTTTATGACAAAGATGAAAAATATCCATTAATATTGCGTAAAACGGCAATCTTTTGTTTTAAGAATCAATGTTTTGGGCGTTCCATTTTTTGAAAGTTTTACTTCTCTCCATTAACCAATGAAAAGTGCCAATTCCCCCACCCCTGCCTAATTGACTTCAAGTGTGTCTTTCTAATTTGAAACAAGTCTAACATATGTGATTCCTTGGTCTTGATTGTTGTTCATTGTCGACAATAAAACCAAAAGAGACCTATGAAGCCCTGTCAAAATCAATGAAAACAACAAAAAATGCTTTGTTTAAAGTTTTTTTGTTTATGACAAAGATGAGAAATATCCATTAATATTGCGTAAAACGGCATTCTTTTGTTTTAAGAATCAATGTTTTGTGCGTTTCTAAGGCTTTCGTTCCATTTTTTGAAAGTTTTACTTCTCTCGATTAACCAATGAAAAGTTCCAATTCCCCCACCCCTGCCTAATTGACTTCAAGTGTGTCTTTCTAATTTGAAACAAGTCTAACATTTGTGATTCCTTGGTCTTGATTGTTGTTCATTGTCGACAATAAAACCAAAAGAGACCTATGAAGCCCTGTCAAAATCAATGAAAACAACAAAAAATGCTTTGTTTAAAGTTTTTTTGTTTATGACAAAGATGAAAAATATCCATTAATATTGCGTAAAACGGCATTCTTTTGTTTTAAGAATCAATGTTTTGTGCGTTTCTAAGGCTTTCGTTCCATTTTTTGAAAGTTTTACTTCTCTCCATTAACCAATGAAAAGTGCCAATTCCCCCAACCCTGCCTAATAGACTTCAAGTGTGTCTTTCTAATTTGAAACAAGTCTAACATATGTGATTCCTTGGTCTTGATTGTTGTTCATTGTCGACAATATAACCAAAAGAGACCTATGAAGCCATGTCAAAATCAATGAAAACAAAAAAAAATGCTTTGTTTAAAGTTTTTTTGTTTATGACAAAGATGAAAATTATCCATTAATATTGCGTAAAACGGCATTCTTTTGTTTTAAGAATCAATGTTTTGGGCGTTTCTAAGGCTTTCGTTCCATTTTTTGAAAGTTTTACTTCTCTCCGATAACCAATGAAAAGTGCCAATTCCCCCAACCCTGCCTAATTGACTTCAAGTGTGTCATTCTTATTTGAAAAAAGTCTAACATATGTGATTCCTTGGTCTTGATTGTTGTTCATTGTCGACAATAAAACCAAAAGAGACCTATGAAGCCCTGTCAAAATCAATGAAAACAACAAAAAATGCTTTGTTTAAAGTTTTTTTGTTTATTACAAAGATGAAAAATATCCATTAATATTGCGTAAAACGGCAATCTTTTGTTTTAAGAATCAATGTTTTGGGCGTTTCTAAGGCTTTCGCTCCATTTTTTGAAAGTTTTACTTCTCTCCGATAACCAATGAAAAGTGCCAATTCCCCCACCCCTGCCTAATTGACTTCAAGTGTGTCATTCTTATTTGAAACAAGTCTAACATATGTGATTCCTTGGTCTTGATTGTTGTTCATTGTCGACAATAAAACCAAAAGAGACCTATGAAGCCCTGTCAAAATCAATGAAAACAACAAAAAATGCTTTGTTTAAAGTTTTTTTGTTTATTACAAAGATGAAAATTATCCATTAATATTGCGTAAAACGGCATTCTTTTGTTTTAAGAATCAATGTTTTGGGCGTTTCTAAGGCTTTTGTTCCATTTTTTGAAAGTTTTACTTCTCTCCGATAACCAATGAAAAGTGCCAATTCCCCCACCCCTGCCTAATTGACTTCAAGTGTGTCATTCTTATTTGAAACAAGTCTAACATATGTGATTCCTTGGTCTTGATTGTTGTTCATTGTCGACAATAAAACCAAAAGAGACCTATGAAGCCCTGTCAAAATCAATGAAAACAACAAAAAATGCTTTGTTTAAAGTTTTTTTGTTTATTACAAAGATGAAAATTATCCATTAATATTGCGTAAAACGGCATTCTTTTGTTTTAAGAATCAATGTTTTGGGCGTTTCTAAGGCTTTCGTTCCATTTTTTGAAAGTTTTACTTCTCTCCGATAACCAATGAAAAGTGCCAATTCCCCCAACCCTGCCTAATTGACTTCAAGTGTGTCATTCTTATTTGAAAAAAGTCTAACATATGTGATTCCTTGGTCTTGATTGTTGTTCATTGTCGACAATTAAACCAAAAGAGACCTATGAAGCCCTGTCAAAATCAATGAAAACAACAAAAAATGCTTTGTTTAAAGTTTTTTTGTTTATGACAAAGATGAAAATTATCCATTAATATTGCGTAAAACGGCATTCTTTTGTTTTAAGAATCAAAGTTTTGGGCGTTCCATTTTTTGAAAGTTTTACTTCTCTCCATTAACCAATGAAAAGTGCCAATTCCCCCACCCCTGCCTAATTGACTTCAAGTGTGTCTTTCTAATTTGAAACAAGTCTAACATATGTGATTCCTTGGTCTTGATTGTTGTTTATTGTCGACAATAAAACCAAAAGAGACCTATGAAGCCCTGTCAAAATCAATGAAAACAACAAAAAATGCTTTGTTTAAAGTTTTTTTGTTTATGACAAAGATGAAAAATATCCATTAATATTGCGTAAAACGGCAATCTTTTGTTTTAAGAATCAATGTTTTGGGCGTTCCATTTTTTGAAAGTTTTACTTCTCTCCATTAACCAATGAAAAGTGCCAATTCCCCCACCCCTGCCTAATTGACTTCAAGTGTGTCTTTCTAATTTGAAACAAGTCTAACATATGTGATTCCTTGGTCTTGATTGTTGTTCATTGTCGACAATAAAACCAAAAGAGACCTATGAAGCCCTGTCAAAATCAATGAAAACAACAAAAAATGCTTTGTTTAAAGTTTTTTTGTTTATGACAAAGATGAAAAATATCCATTAATATTGCGTAAAACGGCATTCTTTTGTTTTAAGAATCAATGTTTTGTGCGTTTCTAAGGCTTTCGTTCCATTTTTTGAAAGTTTTACTTCTCTCCATTAACCAATGAAAAGTGCCAATTCCCCCACCCCTCCCTAATTGACTTCAAGTGTGTCTTTCTAATTTGAAACAAGTCTAACATATGTGATTCCTTGGTCTTGATTGTTGTTCATTGTCGACAATATAACCAAAAGAGACCTATGAAGCCATGTCAAAATCAATGAAAACAAAAAAAAATGCTTTGTTTAAAGTTTTTTTGTTTATGACAAAGATGAAAATTATCCATTAATATTGCGTAAAACGGCATTCTTTTGTTTTAAGAATCAATGTTTTGGGCGTTTCTAAGGCTTTCGCTCCATTTTTTGAAAGTTTTACTTCTCTCCGATAACCAATGAAAAGTGCCAATTCCCCCACCCCTGCCTAATTGACTTCAAGTGTGTCATTTTTATTTGAAACAAGTCTAACATATGTGATTCCTTGGTCTTGATTGTTGTTCATTGTCGACAATAAAACCAAAAGAGACCTATGAAGCCCTGTCAAAATCAATGAAAACAACAAAAAATGCTTTGTTTAAAGTTTTTTTGTTTATGACAAAGATGAAAATTATCCATTAATATTGCGTAAAACGGCATTCTTTTGTTTTAAGAATCAATGTTTTGGGCGTTTCTAAGGCTTTCGCTCCATTTTTTGAAAGTTTTACTTCTCTCCGATAACCAATGAAAAGTGCCAATTCCCCCACCCCTGCCTAATTGACTTCAAGTGTGTCATTCTTATTTGAAACAAGTCTAACATATGTGATTCCTTGGTCTTGATTGTTGTTCATTGTCGACAATATAACCAAAAGAGACCTATGAAGCCCTGTCAAAATCAATGAAAACAACAAAAAATGCTTTGTTTAAAGTTTTTTTGTTTATGACAAAGATGAAAAATATCCATTAATATTGCGTAAAACGGCATTCTTTTGTTTTAAGAATCAATGTTTTGTGCGTTTCTAAGGCTTTCGTTCCATTTTTTGAAAGTTTTACTTCTCTCCATTAACCAATGAAAAGTGCCAATTCCCCCAACCCTGCCTAATAGACTTCAAGTGTGTCTTTCTAATTTGAAACAAGTCTAACATATGTGATTCCTTGGTCTTGATTGTTGTTCATTGTCGACAATATAACCAAAAGAGACCTATGAAGCCATGTCAAAATCAATGAAAACAACAAAAAATGCTTTGTTTAAAGTTTTTTTGTTTATGACAAAGATGAAAATTATCCATTAATATTGCGTAAAACGGCAATCTTTTGTTTTAAGAATCAATGTTTTCGGCGTTCCATTTTTTGAAAGTTTTACTTCTCTCCGATAACCAATGAAAAGTGCCAATTCCCCCACCCCTGCCTAATTGACTTCAAGTGTGTCTTTCTAATTTGAAACAAGTCTAACATATGTGATTCCTTGGTCTTGATTGTTGTTCATTGTCGACAATAAAACCAAAAGAGACCTATGAAGCCCTGTCAAAATCAATGAAAACAACAAAAAATGCTTTGTTTAAAGTTTTTTTGTTAATGACAAAGATGAAAAATATCCATTAATATTGCGTAAAACGGCATTCTTTTGTTTTAAGAATCAATGTTTTGTGCGTTTCTAAGGCTTTCGTTCCATTTTTTGAAAGTTTTACTTCTCTCGATTAACCAATGAAAAGTTCCAATTCCCCCACCCCTGCCTAATTGACTTCAAGTGTGTCTTTCTAATTTGAAACAAGTCTAACATTTGTGATTCCTTGGTCTTGATTGATGTTCATTGTCGACAATAAAACCAAAAGAGACCTATGAAGCCCTGTCAAAATCAATGAAAACAACAAAAAATGCTTTGTTTAAAGTTTTTTTGTTTATGACAAAGATGAAAATTATCCATTAATATTGCGTAAAACGGCAATCTTTTGTTTTAAGAATCAATGTTTTGGGCGTTTCTAAGGCTTTCGTTTCATTTTTTGAAAGTTTTACTTCTCTCAATTAACCAAAGAAAAGTGCCAATTCCCCCCAATCCTCCCTAATTGACTTCAAGTGTGTCTTTCTAATTTGAAACAAGTCTCACATATGTGATCCCTTGGTCTTGATTGTTGTTCATTGTCGACAATAAAACCAAAAGAGACCTATGAAGCCCTGTCAAAATCAATGAAAACAACAAAAAATGCTTTGTTTAAAGTATTTTTATTTATGACAAAGATGAAAATTATCCATTAATATTGCGTAAAACGGCATTCTTTTGTTTTAAGAATCAATGTTTTGGGCGTTTCTAAGGCTTTCGTTCCATTTTTTGAAAGTTTTACTTCTCTCCGATAACCAATGAAAAGTGCCAATTCCCCCCACCCCTCCCTAATTGACTT